>NW_027192714.1:900000-1156173 GCF_949987515.2 Delphinus delphis
AAACTTTGGGGTGGCTGTGTCTTTTTGATTTTAATTTCCCTAAGTTATAGGACCATAAGTGGAAGTGCCCTAGGCTCTGTTGCTTTGTTTTTTCGATGTTTCAGGAAACACCATACACTTCTCCCGAGTGTCTGTTGGCAATTTACATCCCACCCATCAGCATAACAAGGCTCCCAGTTCTCCATGGCCTGTCCTGCCTTTCTGGATTTTACACTTTTTTCAGATGGCCCTTTTGACCGGGGGGAAGTGAGACTTCATTGTAGTGCAGATTTCCTTTGCAAGCTTGCTTGGTTGGCCAAAAAGGGCGTATGCGTTTTTTCCTGAATATATTCAGGAAAAAACGCATACGCCCTTTTTGGCCAAGTGCATCATTGTGGACGTTCTGCCTCTTTTCCTATGCTTTCAATGCAATTCCAGTCTACCTCCTGAAATCGGTTTCCTGCAATTCTGCCCCGCTTTCAAGTCCTCTTGGCAGCCTTACTTCAGTCTATTTTTGGACGATAGCTGTCATTTATAACTCTGCAGGTTTGTGAATTACAGTGCCCCTGATCTCCTTTCTTCAACTCGTTTTCTTGTGAGCTGGCTGCAACACCGCTGGATGGCTTCAGGCCCTAATCTGGTTCCGGCACGGCATGCTGAGCCTTTGGTTATTTCCTCTTTCTGGTGGGAAATGAGAGTTAAATTTGCCCGTCCAGACACCTCCAGCTAGTCTCTCATTGGTTCTCCCTATTCCTGTTCATCTTCCGCAGAAATTGCAAACGGGGCCAAACAGGAGGTTAAAGGGACTGACTCTCCAAGTGGGGAGAGTGTTAGTAAAGCGTCTGGAATGTTGCACCCGAGTACCAGGGGAGGAAAACTGAGACATATTTGAACACGTCTCCCGTTCACATGGTTGATCATACTCTGGGTTCCACATGCATGTTTTAGCTGAAGGAAGAATACCTTAAACCTGGAGAGTTGAGACCCGTGTAATGGGTACCATGCAATATGACTTCAAAGGGTCTTCATTTGCTCACCGAACCTCTCCAATCCTATCACTGCTGCGTTTATGCCCCTGTACACACGCTTGATTCTCTTTTGGAGACATAGCAATCCATAGGTTTTAAGATACTTACTAGTCAGGTACATTCTTAGGCGTTTAATATGGGGTGTTGAGTCCATTTCGTTGAGCAAGGAGTAGCTCTTGTCTATTCCATATTTGGCTTAAGGAACTTTATCTGTGCTCATTTCAATCTCTGGTTTTATGCAGCACCCCAACTCACCTTCCCCCTTAAGCAAGCATAAGTTGGTTTTCTAAACTTGAGACACTGTTCTGTTTTGTAATTCAGTTCATGTGTAGCCAAGTTCACATTCTGTGTATTAGTGATACCTTATGATGTTTCTTTTCTGTGTGACTTATTTCAGTTCGAATCATCATACCTGCATCCACTCATTATGCTGCTACGGGCCTGATGACATAGATTTCATTGCTGAGTGATATTGCATTGTACGTAAGTACCACAAGTTCTTTATCCATTTTTCACTTTCTGCGATATTGAACTTGTACTGTAAACGAGGTTCTTGTAAACAGAGCCGTCCCAAACTTTGGGGTGGCTGTGTCTTTTTGATTTTAATTTCCCTAAGCTATAGGACCATAAGTGGAAGTGCCCTATGCTCTGTTGCTTTGTTTTTTAGATGTTTCAGGAAACACCATACACTTCTCCAGAGTGGCTGTTGGCAATTTACATCCCGCCCATCAGCATAAGAAGGCTCCCAGTTCTCCATGGCCTGTCGTGCCTTTATGGATTTTACACTTTTTTCAGATGGCCCTTTTGACCGGGGGGAAGTGAGACTTCATTGTAGTGCAGATTTCCTTTGCAAGCTTGCTTGGTTGGCCAAAAAGTGCGTATGCGTTTTTTCCTGAATATATTCAGGAAAAAACACATACGCCCTTTTTGGCCAAGTGCATCATTGTCAAGTTTCTGACTCTCTTCATATGCTTTCAATGCAATTCCTGTCTACCTCCTGAAATCGGTTTCCTGCAATTCTGCCTTGCTTTCAATGCCTCTTCATAGCCTTACCTCAATATATTTTTTAAAAATAGTTGGCCTTTATAACTCTGCAGGTTTTCGAATTGCAGTGGCCCTTAGCTCCATTTTTTAGCTCTTATTTTTGTGGTATTGCCCCATAACCAAAGGATTCCTTGAAGCCCTATTTTTCTTCTGGGGCACCTGCTGTGCCTTTGGTTAATTCTTCTTACTGATGTGATATTAGAGTGACATGTGCCCATTGAAACCGCTACAGCTAGTTTCTCACTGGTTCCCCCTATTCCCATTCATCCTCTGCACTAACTGCAGACTGTGCGATACCAGAACTTAAAGGCATTGACTCCATGTGGGGATGTTGTTAGTAAAGCAGCTGGGATGTCGACCCGGAGCCCCAGGAGAGGAAAAATGAGGTGCGTTTTAGAAACCTTTCCCGATCATATGGTATACCAGTCGCTGGGTTTCCCAAGCATGGTTTAGCTGTAGGAAGATTCCCTTCAACCTGGAGTGTTGGGACCCTTGGACTGAGTAGCATGAAGTATTGCATTAAACTTTCGGCAGTTGCTCACCAAAGCTCACCAATCCTGTCAGCCCCAAGTGTCCAGCCTTATGTCTTATCCAGCTGTGGGTTTATATGTGGTCAATCCAGGTTGCATCACAGCCCCTGAGCGAATTTTGTAAGAATTTTTCTCTCTTTCATTGTTTCAGCGTTTTGTTTTTAAAATTTATTTCTATAATGGGGTTTAGCTCCTTTTCACTGCTGTGTTTGTGCCGCTCTGCACACACTTGATTCCCTTATGGAGATATATCAATACATGGGTTTTAAGATTCTTATTCCTCAGATATATTTCTCTGCGGTGTATAGGGTGTGTTGAGGCCTGTTCATTGAGCAAGGTGTAGATCTTGTCTAATACCTATTTGGTTTATTGAACGGTATCTGTGCTAATTTCAAACTCTGGTTTTATGCATCACCCCACCTCTCCTTTCCCCTTAAGCTGACATAAGTGTGTTTTCTAAATGTGAGACACTGTTCTGTTCTGTAATTCATTTCTTGTGCAGCCATATTTACCCTCCCTCTATAAGTGATATCTTATGATATGTTTCTTTTTCTGTTTGACTTATTTCAAGTAGTATTATCGGACCTAAATCCACTCTTTATCCTTCTACTAGCCTTATTACATTGATTTCATGGTGAAGAGATATTCCATTGTACATAAGTACCACATCTTCTTTATCCATTGTTCTCTTTCCTGGGATATTTAAGGTGTACTGAAGTTGAGGTTCTTGTAAACAGAGTAGCCCTAAACTGTGGTGTGCTTGTGTCTTGTTGATTTTTAGACTTCCCTAGATATACTCCCATGATTGGAAGTGTCCTATGCTCTGTAGCTCTGTTTTTTAGATGATTTAGGAACCACCATACACTTCTCCAGAGTGGCTCTCGGCAGTTCACACACTGCCCATCAGCGTATAAAGGCTCCCTGTTCTCCATGGCCTGTCCTGCATTTCTGGTTTTTACAATTTTTTAGGATGGCCCTTTTGACCGGTGGGAAGTGAGACTTCTTTGTTGTGCACATTTGCATTGCTTGCTTGCTTCGTTGCCCATAAAGTGCGTATGCGTTTTTTCCTGGATATAATCAGGAAAAACGCATACGCCCTTTTGGGCCAACTGCATCATTGTCGAAATTCTGCCGCTTTTCATGTGCGTTAAAGACGAGTCCAATCTATCTCTTGAAATCTGTTTCTTGCAATTCTGTCTTGCATTCAGATCCTCTTCTTTGCCTTACCTCAACATATTTTTGGACGTTAGTTTTCATTTATAACTCTGCAGGTTTGTGAATTGCAGTGACCCTGAGCTCCATTTTTTAAGTTGCTCTTTTGTGAGCTGGCCTCAAACCCGCAGGATTGCTTCAGGCCCTATTTTGGCTCCGGCGAGGCAGGCTGAGCCTTTCTTTAATTCTTATTCTTAATGGGAAATTAGAGTGATATGTGCCCGTCCAAACCCCTACAACTCTTCTCTCATTGGTTCCCCCTCTTCCTGTTCATCCTCCTCACAATTTGCAAAATGTGTGAAACAGAAGTTTAAATGTGCTGATTCTCCAAGTGGGGAGATTCTAAGTAGCGTGGCTGGAATGGTGAACAGGAGCACCAGGAGAGGATAAATGAGGTGCATTTTAGACACATCTCCCGATCACATGGTGTACAGTCCTCTGGGTTTTCCATGCATGTTTTAGCTGTAGGAAGATCCCTTGAACCTGCAGATTTGGGACCCATTGAATGGGTACCAGGTAGTATTACTTTAAAGGGTGTGCATTTCCTCACCCAACCTCACATTTCTCTTAGCGCAAACAGTTTCCAGCCTTATGTCTCATCCTGCTGTGGGTCTAGATGTGTTCAATCCATGTTGCATCACCGTCCCTGAGGAAAAGTTGTAAGAGGTTTTCTCTGTCTCTCTGTCGTTTATTTTTTTCAATTTATTACTATATTGGTTACAGCTGATTTTCAAAGCTCTGTTTCTTGCTGCTGTACATCCACTTGATTCGCGTACAGAGAGACATCAATAAATTCTTTTTCAGATTCTTACCAGTCGTATATATTCTTTTCCGGTGACTTGAGTGTGCTGAGTGCAGTTCTTTTAGCTACCGTGTAGGCCTTGTTGATTATCAGTTTGGTATTTGGAATGGTATCTTTGCTAATTTCAACCTCCTGGATGATGCCTCACCCCTCCCCACCTTTCCCGTTTAGCAGCCTTATGCGTGTTTTCTACATATTTGACTATGTTTTTGTTTTGTAATTTATTTCATGTGTAGCCATTTTGGATTCCACCTTTAAGTGATATCTTATGATATGTGTCTTTTTCTTTTTGAATTCTGTCACTTAGAATGATCATACGTAACTCCTCCGGAGTTGTTACAACTGGCCATATTTCATTGATTTCCAGGCTGAATAATATTCCACTCTACCTAAGTACCACATCTCTATCCATTTTTTCCCTCCAGAGACATTTAAGTTATATCCTAGTCGAGGATCTTTTAAACAGAGAGGGGGTAAACATTGGGGTGCCTGTGTCCTCTCGATTTTTGTTTTTCCCAAGATATACGCCCATGAGTGCAAGTGCCCTATGCTCTGTAGCTCATTTTTTAGATGCTTTAGTAAACACAATACACTTCTCCAGAATGGCCGTTGGCAATATACATTTCCACTATAAGTCTCACAGGGCTCCCTCTTCTCGTTGCCCTGTCCTGCATTTCTGTTGTTTACGCTTTATGAGGATGGCTCTTCTGACTGATGCGAAGTGATATCTTTTGTAGTATTGACTTCCAGTGCCCACCTGTTTGGTTGGCTAAAAAAGTGTATGCCCTTTTCTTGAATATATACAGAAAAGAACGCATACACCCTTTTTGGCCAACTGCAATGTTGGCAATGTTCAGCTCCTTTTCTTGTGCTTAATGGCGAGTCCTTTCTACCTCCTCAAATCCCTTTCCTGCCATTCTCCCTTGCTTACAAGTCCTTTTCTCTGACTTTCCTCAAGACATTTTTCAGTGATGGATATTTTCAACTCTGCAGTTTTGTGAATTTTACTGCCCCTGAGTTCCATTGTTCAACTCGTGTTTATGGGAACTGGCCACAAAGCAGCGGGATTTCCTCAAGCCCTATACTGTTTCCATGGGCAACCCTAGCCTTTGGTCAATTCGTCTTCCTGATTGGAAATTAGAGTGACATGTGCCTGTCTGAACACCTAGGACTTGTCTCTCATTGTTCCTCATCCTTCCGCTTCATCCTCTGGACAAATTCCAAACTGTACGCAACAGGATGTTGACAGTGCTGACATCTCCAAGTGGGGAGACTGTTAGTAAAGACGCTGGAGGGGTGAACCCGAGCACCAGGAGATGAGGAGATGAGATGCCTTTTCCAAACTCTTCCCGATCAGACGGTATAACATCCTCTGGGTGTGACAGACATGTTTTAGCAGTAGGAAGAGTCCCATTCATGTAAGGAGAACACCAGGGCTTTTTCAAAATCAGTGTCTCCCCGAAACCCAAACTGGGGAAGTTTTTAAGCTACGGCTACACATATGTTCATTAAGGGCCTTGGGAAGTAGGCAGAGTCCAAACTTTAGATGATTGAAGTCTTCAGGGTCAGAAGCACTCACCACCAGCTTCCCTTAGGCTACACTTTAACTGTCATTGATAGATGATGTCAATAAAAATATCTATTCTTTTTCAGATTATTTCCCCTTATAGGTTATTGCAAAATGTTGAGTGTAGTTCCCTGTGCTATACAGTAGTTCCTTGTTGATGATCTATTTTATACATAGCAGTGTGTATGTGTTCATTCCAAACTGTTAATTTATCCCTCCTCCCACCTTTCCCCTTTGGTAATAATAAATTATAAGATTTTATACTTCTCAGAAATGGGGGAGCTGAAAGAGAGGTATCATTTTCAATGGAAAAGCATTTAAAACAAGATTGAAGGTTTAACCAAGATTATTAGCTGTACATCCTTGGAAAGAAATCACTTCGTTTCTCTAATATTGACCTGACAAATAAGACAAACCTTTTCACTGAACTTGCTTATAAAAAGTGATGGAAATATCAAATGGAAGTGTTAAAAACATCTTATTTTACCCGAGCCTTATACACTGTTCTATGTTAACTACAGTTTGGCTCACACATCTGTTCATTGAGGTTACAATAGTCTCAATTTCTGTTACTGATCCTCCAGAGTGGACCCCAACAAGTGTCCCCCTGCCCAGTGTCATTGGGGCCAACAGATCGAGACTGAGTTTGGTTCACAAGCAAAGGAAACTTTATATTTTGATCAGAGAATGGAGAGGTGAGAGCATGCACTACCCCGTGGGCTGTGGGCTGGGCTGCTGTGTAGAGATCCTGTCAGAGTCAGCGGGAGGGAGGGAGGCGGCGGAGCTCTCGAGGGCCGGGTTGGCTGTAGCTCAGGCTCTATATCGTGGAGTCTGCACTGGGCCCCAGGAGCTGAGGTGTCGACCCAGCCATTCTGCACTAGGAAATCTGGTCTGAAGTGCCGGGTGTGGAACCTCTGCATGCGGGACCCTAGGAGCACGTGAAATTAGACAAAGCACAAAGGATAAAAAAGGTTAGACTTGACTTTATTGCCCAGATTCTATTTTTATCTCCCAGGGATTTTTAATGGGCTTTGCTGGGGACAAACCCCTCCTCTGCCTTTTGTCCCGTTCCTCATTCTTGGAGTGCTGAGGGTGCAGACCCTTCTTCTGTAACTGCTGAGTGCTGAGTTGGGAGCCCTCATACCCTGGGGCGAGGGTCAGAGCTTCTCCCCAGCAGCCTCCCGGTGACGTTGATTGTCCCCAGGACCCCTGCCTCCCTGCTCGTCCACCTGAGCACCAGCATTGGAAGTGTTATAGATTCTAATGACCTTTAAGGGTCCAGGAAAGAGATGTGCAGAGACGCTGTGGGGGCCGGTTTCACCCCGCCCCACATTTGTTCGGCCACCTTAGGCTGACCGTCTCTGCCAGCCTAGATGCTCTGACCAGTAGTCTGCGCTTTCTTCAGTTAGGCCCCTGAATTAACGTACAAACAGCACCAGGTGTCAGAGCCCTGCCCGCTCAACTCCCAGACAGTCCAGGGTCAGTGGTGATCAAGGACCATGATGGCTACTGAGTCAACAGCCTTTTGAAGTAAACAGGAGTCCAGCCGGTCTTATTGGCCACCATCATCACGGTGTCTGTAGGCTTTTCTATGGTGACAGTGTGGTATACTGTTCCCCCGCCAAGATTATTAGCTCCCCTCTGGGTGCAGTAAGTCCTGCAAGCAGTAGTCTACTCTTTTGGGACACACTCTTGTTGTTTTATGAGAGAAACTCCAGGTCAAGTGATGTTCACACGAGTCGTCATGGTGCCCTGTTGCCCCCGGTTATCTCTCTGGATGTTGGAGTTGGAGGGCCTCCTCACTCGAGGTCGGTGTGCCCACGGAGCGAACCCTGCAACTTCAGGGCATGGTTGGTGGTTAGGATCACCACGTGGGGTCCTTTTCCCTTAGGAGGGAGGTGGCCTTTTGGGCTGCTGATTTCCAGGTTTTTAGATACCGCCAGTATCTTGGCCAGATGTGGCAGTGGGCCAAGCCCCTTAGTGACCGTAGTTTATCCTACCTGGATGGCATTCTTGCATTGTTCCATTTCAAGTGGTCCCAGTTTTTGCACTAATTCTCCAATGGCGATTCACCTTTCACCGGGAATGTAAAGGTCAAAGGGTTTAGCTAAATTAGGGAGTTCCAGGGCAAGGGTCTGAATTGACTGCTCTTTCCATTCTTGAAAGGCCACTTCTGGATTCTATTCAAAAGGATCATCATCTTTTCCTTTCAGTGTTTCATATAGAGGCCCAGCTAGTAGACTGTAGCTAGGGATCCAGAAGCAGCAAACCCTGGCCTCCCCAGGAACCCCTAAGCTGTCTTCTAGTTTTAGAAAGGGGTAAGGCTGAAAATGGTTTCTTCCCTTTCCTGGGATGGGCTTCTCTGACCTTCTGTGAGAATGAAGCCCAGGCAGGTCACCGCAGTCTGTGATATTTGAGCTTTTTCTTGGACAACTTCTATCCTTTATTGGCTTGGTAGTTCAGAGGCCTCCTTAGTAGGGCTGGTGATCAGAATGTCGTCTGCATACTGAAGGAGGGTTTCCTTTTCCAGAGGTAGAACTTTTAGGTCTTTAGCTAAGCTTTCCCCAAAGATGGTGTGGGAATTTTTGCACCCTTGGGGCCAGACGGCCCGGAAGTATTGTTTTAGTTGTATGTTGAGTCCTGCCACTCACAAGCCAAAATTTCTTGTGACTCTGGGACTAATGGAATACAAAAGAAGGCATCATTGAAGACTAATACAGAATACCATGTCCTGGTGGTTGGTAGAATGACCAGCAGGGTGTAGGAATTAGGAGCAACTGGAGGTATATCCTCGGTGGCTTCACTGACTGTCCTGACATCCTTTACCAGGTCCCCAGCAGCCCATGGGGCTCTCGTGGTCAGACCAATCCCAGAATATGGAGCTCACCTGGGCAGGTACCCCACCCCCACCCCAGCCCACGGGGCAGGCCCCTCCCAGGATACAGAGCTACCCTTGCAGGTACCGTGGCAGGGCTGGGCACACAGGAACCGTGCACATAGCCCTCATTGCAGAGCACCCCCAGCTCACCTGTCGCTCAGAGCTGACACAGAGCACCTCAGAGCAGGACTTGAACTAACAAACAGCAGCTGCGACAGGTCTGTGACCCTGGGCATCACTCCGTGAGGCCTCCCTCCACCTGGTCTTCCAGAGACTTCCACTGCACCCGGGGCACCAGGCCTCTGTCTCCAACCACCACCCACCCCTCCTCTCCCTGACTCCTGGGTTCCTCTCATTAGGAGAGGGTTTTCTTGAAGTTGTCTCCCACTCATGGGCCAGATAAAATGATTAGAAAACAAGCCAAAGCTGCAGCCCCTTGTCTATCCTGACTCTCAGGAGCCCACACCTGTTCCTTGGACCTGGCCGGTTCAGCAAGTTCCATTTTCTGCAACTGTGAGCCCCTGAGGGGTGATGATTGGCTGACCTGGGCAGCCTTACCGTGCCGGCCAGCCCTCCCCAGGTGTGCCTGGGTTGAGATCAATATAAATACCACTCCAGGCAGCAAGAGCCCCTGCAGCCGTGCCTGACGCCATTTTCTCTGCCCTGTCAGCAGTCTCGGGGCTGGGCTGGTGGGAGGGAGTGAGAGGCCACGGCTTTGTGGGTGGCCCAGTGTGAGTGGGGCTCTGCTGGACTTTCTGCAGCAGTTGCCAGGCTGCCACCTGCTAAAGAAGAGGATGTGTCACCCATACCTGCTGCTGGAATTTCTCCCTGGGCAGAGGTGAGGAAGGAAAAAAGCAGTGGGGGCAGGGACAGGACGGGTATCTCAGGCAGGGAAATGGAAATCTTCCAGAAGAGCACCCAGGGCCAGGACCATCCTGGCTGGCCTGCAGGCACCAAGTCGGCCGGCATGCTGTCACTCGTGTGGCTCTATGGCCCTTCCTCTAGGCTTTCAAGTCCTTGTATATATTCAGGTGTTTTACCTGGGACGGGTGGGAATAGTTCAGCAGCAACTGGCCTGGGGCTCAGCTCACGTTTACTCACAGATGCCTCGGCACGGTGCCCCAGCTTTGCAATGAGGACGCTTGTTGCGTGGGGGCTGCTGGCTGAATGGGAGACGATTCCCCACCACTGACCAACTTCAGAATTGTTTACAACTGGAGCAAGTGCCCTGATACGGTTTTCCTCTGTGTAACTGGTGGGTTCTGTGTTTTTTTTCTCTTTTTCGTTTTTGGTTCAAGGTAGATTTTATTCCTCTTTTTTGTATTTACAGATATAAGCATGGAAATAATTTATTCATATAAATACATGTATGTGCAGGGAATAATTGTTTTTTCTGTTTTATTTTTTAAATTTTACTTCTTTTTAATTTTGAATTTTATTTTATATTTTTATACAGCAGGTTCTTATTGGTTATCTATTTTATACATATAAATGTATACATGCCAATCCCAGTCTCTCAACTCCTCCCACCACCACCCCCCCAACAGCTTTCCCCCCTTGTTGTCCATACGTTTGTTGTCTACATCTGTTGCTCTATTTATGCCTTGCAAAATGGTTAATCTGTACAGTTTTTCTAGGTTCCACATATATGCATGAATATACAAGATTTGTTTTTCTCTTTCTGACTTACTTCACTCTGTATGACAGTCTCTAGATCCATCGACGTCTCTACAAATGACCCAATTTCATTCCTTTTCATGGCTTAGTAATATTCCATTTTATATATGTACCACAGCTTTATGCATTCGTCTGTCTGTGGGCATTTAGGTTGCTTCCATTACCTCGATATTGTAAATAGTGATGCAATGAACATTGCGGTGAATGACTCTTTTTGATTTATGGTTTTGTCTGGGTGTATGTCCAGTACTGGGATTGCTGTATCATATGGTAATTCTATTGTTAGTTTCTTAAGAAATTCCATATTGTTCTCCATAATGACTGTATCAATTTATATTCCCAACAATAGTGGAAGAGGGTTCTTTTTCTCCACACCCTTTCCAGCATTTTTTGTTTGTAGATTTTCAATGATGCCTATTCTACCAGGTGTGAGGTGATACCTCATTGTTGAATCCATTTCGTTGAGCAAGGGGTAGCTCTTGTCTATTACATATTTGGCTTATGGAATGGTATCTGTGCTAATTTCAAACTCTGCTTTTATGCAGCACCCCAACTCACCTTCCCCCTTAAGCAGGCATAAGTTGGTTTTCTAAACTTGAGACCCTGTTCTGTTTTGTAATTCAGTTCATGTGTAGCCAAGTTCACATTCCGTGTATTAGTGATACCTTATGATGTTTCTTTTTCTGTGTGACTTATTTCACTTAGAATCATCATGCCTCAATGCACTCATTATGCTGGTACGGGCCTGGTGACATAGATTTCATTGCTGAGTGGTATTCTGTTGTACATAAGTACCGCAACTTCTTTATCCATTATTTGCTCTCTGGGATATTTAACTTGTGCCGTACAAGAGATTTCTGTAAAAAGAGCCATCCCAAATTTTGGGGTTGCTGTGTCTTTTTGATATTAATTTCCCTAAGCTATAGGACCATAAGTGGAAGTGCCCTAGGCTCTGTTGCTTTGTTTTTTAGATGTTTCAGGAAACACCATACACATCTCCCGAGTGTCTGTTGGCAATTTACATCCCGCCCATCAGCATAACAAGGCTCCCAGTTCTCCATGGCCTGTCCTGCCTTTCTGGGTTTTACACTTTTTTCAGATGACCCTTTTGACCGGGGGGAAGTGAGACTTCATTGTAGTGCAGATTTCCTTTGCAAGCTTGCTTGGTTGGCCAAAAAGGGCGTATGCGTTTTTTCCTGAATATATTCAGGAAAAAACACATACGCCCTTTTTGGCCAAGTGCATCATTGTGGACGTTCTGCCTCTTTTCCTATGCTTTCAATGCAATTCCAGTCTACCTCCTGAAATCGGTTTCCTGCAATTCTGCCCCGCTTTCAAGTCCTCTTGGCAGCCTTACTTCAGTCTATTTTTGGACGATAGCTGTCATTTATAACTCTGCAGGTTTGTGAATTACAGTGCCCCTGAGCTCCTTTCTTCAACTCACTTTCTTGTGACCTGGCCGCAACACCGCAGGATGTCTTCAGGCCCTAATCTGGTTCTGGCACGGCACGCTGAGCCTTTGGTTAATTCCTCTTCCTGGTGGGAAATGAGAGTTAAATTTGCCCATCCTAACACCTCCAGCTAGTCTCTCATTGATTCTCGCTATTCCTGTTCATCTTCCGCAGAAATTGCAAACTGGGCCAAACAGGAGGTTAAAGGGACTGACTCTCCAAGTGGGGAGAGTGTTAGTAAGCGTCTGGAATGTTGCACCCGAGTGCCAGGGTACGAAAACTGAGACATATTTGAACACATCTCCCGATCACATGGTTGATCATACTCTAGGTTCCACATGCATGTTTTAGCTGAAGGAAGAATACCTTAAACCTGGGTAGTTGAAACCCGTGGAATGGGTACCATGCAATATGACTTCAAACGGTCTTCATTTGCTCACGAACCTCTCCAGTCCTATCACTGCTGCGTTTATGCCCCTGTACACATGCTTGATTCTCTTTCGGCGACATAGCAATCCATAGGTTTTAAGATACTTACTAGTCAGGTACATTCTTAGGCGTTTAATATGCGGTGTTGAGTCCATTTCGTTGAGCAAGGAGTAGCTCTTGTCTATTCCATATTTGGCTTAAGGAACTTTATCTGTGCTCATTTCAATCTCTGGTTTTATGCAGCACCCCAACTCACCTTTCCCCTTAAGCAAGCATAAGTTGGTTTTCTAAATTTGAGACCC
The DNA here is from genome assembly GCF_949987515.2 of Delphinus delphis. Lineage (NCBI taxonomy): Eukaryota > Metazoa > Chordata > Mammalia > Artiodactyla > Delphinidae > Delphinus > Delphinus delphis. The sequence goes on from NW_027192714.1 coordinate 912,900, forward strand.
TGTTCTGTTCTGTAATTCAGTTCCTGTGTAGCCAAGTTTACATTCCGTGTATTACTGATATCTTATGATGTTTCTTTTTCTGTGTGACTTATTTCAGTTAGAATCATCATACCTGAATCCACTCATTGTGCTGCTAAGGGCCTGATGACATAGATTTCATTGCTGAGTGATATTGCTTTGTAAGTAAATACCACAACTTCTTTATCCATTTTTCACTTTCTGCGATGTTGAACTTGTACTGTAAACGAGGTTCTTGTAAACAGAGGCGTCCCAAAATTTGGGGTGGCTGTGTCTTTTTGATTTTCATTTCCCTAAGCTATAGGACAATAAGTGGAAGTGCCCTAGGCTCTGTTGCTTTGTTTTTTCGATGTTTCAGGAAACACCATACACTTCTCCCAAGTGTCTGTTGGCAATTTACATCCCGCCCATCAGCATAACAAGGCTCCCAGTTCTCCATGGCCTGTCCTGCCTTTCTGGATTTTACACTTTTTTCAGATGGCCCTTTTGACCGGGGGGAAGTGAGACTTCATTGTAGTGCAGATTTCCTTTGCAAGCTTGCTTGGTTGGCCAAAAAGGGCGTATGCGTTTTTTCCTGAATATATTCAGGAAAAAACGCATACGCCCTTTTTGGCCAAGTGCATCATTGTGGACGTTCTGCCTCTTTTCCTATGCTTTCAATGCAATTCCAGTCTACCTCCTGAAATCGGTTTCCTGCAATTCTGCCCCGCTTTCAAGTCCTCTTGGCAGCCTTACTTCAGTCTATTTTTGGACGATAGCTGTCATTTATAACTCTGCAGGTTTGTGAATTACAGTGCCCCTGATCTCCTTTCTTCAACTCGTTTTCTTGTGAGCTGGCTGCAACACCGCTGGATGGCTTCAGGCCCTAATCTGGTTCCGGCACGGCATGCTGAGCCTTTGGTTATTTCCTCTTTCTGGTGGGAAATGAGAGTTAAATTTGCCCGTCCAGACACCTCCAGCTAGTCTCTCATTGGTTCTCCCTATTCCTGTTCATCTTCCGCAGAAATTGCAAACGGGGCCAAACAGGAGGTTAAAGGTGCTGACTCTCCAAGTGGGGAGAGTGTTAGTAAAGCGTCTGGAATGTTGCACCCGAGTACCAGGGGAGGAAAACTGAGACATATTTGAACACGTCTCCCGTTCACATGGTTGATCATACTCTGGGTTCCACATGCATGTTTTAGCTGAAGGAAGAATACCTTAAACCTGGAGAGTTGAGACCCGTGTAATGGGTACCATGCAATATGACTTCAAAGGGTCTTCATTTGCTCACCGAACCTCTCCAATCCTATCACTGCTGCGTTTATGCCCCTGTACACACGCTTGATTCTCTTTTGGAGACATAGCAATCCATAGGTTTTAAGATACTTACTAGTCAGGTACATTCTTAGGCGTTTAATATGGGGTGTTGAGTCCATTTCGTTGAGCAAGGAGTAGCTCTTGTCTATTCCATATTTGGCTTAAGGAACTTTATCTGTGCTCATTTCAATCTCTGGTTTTATGCAGCACCCCAACTCACCTTCCCCCTTAAGCAAGCATAAGTTGGTTTTCTAAACTTGAGACACTGTTCTGTTTTGTAATTCAGTTCATGTGTAGCCAAGTTCACATTCTGTGTATTAGTGATACCTTATGATGTTTCTTTTCTGTGTGACTTATTTCAGTTCGAATCATCATACCTGCATCCACTCATTATGCTGCTACGGGCCTGATGACATAGATTTCATTGCTGAGTGATATTGCATTGTACGTAAGTACCACAAGTTCTTTATCCATTTTTCACTTTCTGCGATATTGAACTTGTACTGTAAACGAGGTTCTTGTAAACAGAGCCGTCCCAAACTTTGGGGTGGCTGTGTCTTTTTGATTTTAATTTCCCTAAGCTATAGGACCATAAGTGGAAGTGCCCTATGCTCTGTTGCTTTGTTTTTTAGATGTTTCAGGAAACACCATACACTTCTCCAGAGTGGCTGTTGGCAATTTACATCCCGCCCATCAGCATAAGAAGGCTCCCAGTTCTCCATGGCCTGTCGTGCCTTTATGGATTTTACACTTTTTTCAGATGGCCCTTTTGACCGGGGGGAAGTGAGACTTCATTGTAGTGCAGATTTCCTTTGCAAGCTTGCTTGGTTGGCCAAAAAGTGCGTATGCGTTTTTTCCTGAATATATTCAGGAAAAAACACATACGCCCTTTTTGGCCAAGTGCATCATTGTCAAGTTTCTGACTCTCTTCATATGCTTTCAATGCAATTCCTGTCTACCTCCTGAAATCGGTTTCCTGCAATTCTGCCTTGCTTTCAATGCCTCTTCATAGCCTTACCTCAATATATTTTTTAAAAATAGTTGGCCTTTATAACTCTGCAGGTTTTCGAATTGCAGTGGCCCTTAGCTCCATTTTTTAGCTCTTATTTTTGTGGTATTGCCCCATAACCAAAGGATTCCTTGAAGCCCTATTTTTCTTCTGGGGCACCTGCTGTGCCTTTGGTTAATTCTTCTTACTGATGTGATATTAGAGTGACATGTGCCCATTGAAACCGCTACAGCTAGTTTCTCACTGGTTCCCCCTATTCCCATTCATCCTCTGCACTAACTGCAGACTGTGCGATACCAGAACTTAAAGGCATTGACTCCATGTGGGGATGTTGTTAGTAAAGCGGCTGGAATGTCGATCCGGAGCCCCAGGAGAGGAAAAATGAGGTGCGTTTTAGAAACCTTTCCCGATCATATGGTATACCAGTCGCTGGGTTTCCCAAGCATGGTTTAGCTGTAGGAAGATTCCCTTCAACCTGGAGTGTTGGGACCCTTGGACTGAGTAGCATGAAGTATTGCATTAAACTTTCGGCAGTTGCTCACCAAAGCTCACCAATCCTGTCAGCCCCAAGTGTCCAGCCTTATGTCTTATCCAGCTGTGGGTTTATATGTGGTCAATCCAGGTTGCATCACAGCCCCTGAGCGAATTTTGTAAGAATTTTTCTCTCTTTCATTGTTTCAGCGTTTTGTTTTTAAAATTTATTTCTATAATGGGGTTTAGCTCCTTTTCACTGCTGTGTTTGTGCCGCTCTGCACACACTTGATTCCCTTATGGAGATATATCAATACATGGGTTTTAAGATTCTTATTCCTCAGATATATTTCTCTGCGGTGTATAGGGTGTGTTGAGGCCTGTTCATTGAGCAAGGTGTAGATCTTGTCTAATACCTATTTGGTTTATTGAACGGTATCTGTGCTAATTTCAAACTCTGGTTTTATGCATCACCCCACCTCTCCTTTCCCCTTAAGCTGACATAAGTGTGTTTTCTAAATGTGAGACATTGTTCTGTTCTGTAATTCATTTCTTGTGCAGCCATATTTACCCTCCCTCTATAAGTGATATCTTATGATATGTTTCTTTTTCTGTTTGACTTATTTCAAGTAGTATTATCGGACCTAAATCCACTCTTTATCCTTCTACTAGCCTTATTACATTGATTTCATGGTGAAGAGATATTCCATTGTACATAAGTACCACATCTTCTTTATCCATTGTTCTCTTTCCTGGGATATTTAAGGTGTACTGAAGTTGAGGTTCTTGTAAACAGAGTAGCCCTAAACTGTGGTGTGCTTGTGTCTTGTTGATTTTTAGACTTCCCTAGATATACTCCCATGATTGGAAGTGTCCTATGCTCTGTAGCTCTGTTTTTTAGATGATTTAGGAACCACCATACACTTCTCCAGAGTGGCTCTCGGCAGTTCACACACTGCCCATCAGCGTATAAAGGCTCCCTGTTCTCCATGGCCTGTCCTGCATTTCTGGTTTTTACAATTTTTTAGGATGGCCCTTTTGACCGGTGGGAAGTGAGACTTCTTTGTTGTGCACATTTGCATTGCTTGCTTGCTTCGTTGCCCATAAAGTGCGTATGCGTTTTTTCCTGGATATAATCAGGAAAAAACGCATACGCCCTTTTGGGCCAACTGCATCATTGTCGAAATTCTGCCGCTTTTCATGTGCGTTAAAGACGAGTCCAATCTATCTCTTGAAATCTGTTTCTTGCAATTCTGTCTTGCATTCAGATCCTCTTCTTTGCCTTACCTCAACATATTTTTGGACGTTAGTTTTCATTTATAACTCTGCAGGTTTGTGAATTGCAGTGACCCTGAGCTCCATTTTTTAAGTTGCTCTTTTGTGAGCTGGCCTCAAACCCGCAGGATTGCTTCAGGCCCTATTTTGGCTCCGGCGAGGCAGGCTGAGCCTTTCTTTAATTCTTATTCTTAATGGGAAATTAGAGTGATATGTGCCCGTCCAAACCCCTACAACTCTTCTCTCATTGGTTCCCCCTCTTCCCGTTCATCCTCCTCACAATTTGCAAAATGTGTGAAACAGAAGTTTAAATGTGCTGATTCTCCAAGTGGGGAGATTCTAAGTAGCGTGGCTGGAATGGTGAACAGGAGCACCAGGAGAGGATAAATGAGGTGCATTTTAGACACATCTCCCGATCACATGGTGTACAGTCCTCTGGGTTTTCCATGCATGTTTTAGCTGTAGGAAGATCCCTTGAACCTGCAGATTTGGGACCCATTGAATGGGTACCAGGTAGTATTACTTTAAAGGGTGTGCATTTCCTCACCCAACCTCACATTTCTCTTAGCGCAAACAGTTTCCAGCCTTATGTCTCATCCTGCTGTGGGTCTAGATGTGTTCAATCCATGTTGCATCACCGTCCCTGAGGAAAAGTTGTAAGAGGTTTTCTCTGTCTCTCTGTCGTTTATTTTTTTCAATTTATTACTATATTGGTTACAGCTGATTTTCAAAGCTCTGTTTCTTGCTGCTGTACATCCACTTGATTCGCGTACAGAGAGACATCAATAAATTCTTTTTCAGATTCTTACCAGTCGTATATATTCTTTTCCGGTGACTTGAGTGTGCTGAGTGCAGTTCTTTTAGCTACCGTGTAGGCCTTGTTGATTATCAGTTTGGTATTTGGAATGGTATCTTTGCTAATTTCAACCTCCTGGATGATGCCTCACCCCTCCCCACCTTTCCCGTTTAGCAGCCTTATGCGTGTTTTCTACATATTTGACTATGTTTTTGTTTTGTAATTTATTTCATGTGTAGCCATTTTGGATTCCACCTTTAAGTGATATCTTATAATATGTGTCTTTTTCTTTTTGAATTCTGTCACTTAGAATGATCATACGTAACTCCTCCGGAGTTGTTACAACTGGCCATATTTCATTGATTTCCAGGCTGAATAATATTCCACTCTACCTAAGTACCACATCTCTATCCATTTTTTCCCTCCAGAGACATTTAAGTTATATCCTAGTCGAGGATCTTTTAAACAGAGAGGGGGTAAACATTGGGGTGCCTGTGTCCTCTCGATTTTTGTTTTTCCCAAGATATACGCCCATGAGTGCAAGTGCCCTATGCTCTGTAGCTCATTTTTTAGATGCTTTAGTAAACACAATACACTTCTCCAGAATGGCCGTTGGCAATATACATTTCCACTATAAGTCTCACAGGGCTCCCTCTTCTCGTTGCCCTGTCCTGCATTTCTGTTGTTTACGCTTTATGAGGATGGCTCTTCTGACTGATGCGAAGTGATATCTTTTGTAGTATTGACTTCCAGTGCCCACCTGTTTGGTTGGCTAAAAAAGTGTATGCCCTTTTCTTGAATATATACAGAAAAGAACGCATACACCCTTTTTGGCCAACTGCAATGTTGGCAATGTTCAGCTCCTTTTCTTGTGCTTAATGGCGAGTCCTTTCTACCTCCTCAAATCCCTTTCCTGCCATTCTCCCTTGCTTACAAGTCCTTTTCTCTGACTTTCCTCAAGACATTTTTCAGTGATGGATATTTTCAACTCTGCAGTTTTGTGAATTTTACTGCCCCTGAGTTCCATTGTTCAACTCGTGTTTATGGGAACTGGCCACAAAGCAGCGGGATTTCCTCAAGCCCTATACTGTTTCCATGGGCAACCCTAGCCTTTGGTCAATTCGTCTTCCTGATTGGAAATTAGAGTGACATGTGCCTGTCTGAACACCTAGGACTTGTCTCTCATTGTTCCTCATCCTTCCGCTTCATCCTCTGGACAAATTCCAAACTGTACGCAACAGGATGTTGACAGTGCTGACATCTCCAAGTGGGGAGACTGTTAGTAAAGACGCTGGAGGGGTGAACCCGAGCACCAGGAGATGAGGAGATGAGATGCCTTTTCCAAACTCTTCCCGATCAGACGGTATACCATCCTCTGGGTGTGACAGACATGTTTTAGCAGTAGGAAGAGTCCCATTCATGTAAGGAGAACACCAGGGCTTTTTCAAAATCAGTGTCTCCCCGAAACCCAAACTGGGGAAGTTTTTAAGCTACGGCTACACATATGTTCATTAAGGGCCTTGGGAAGTAGGCAGAGTCCAAACTTTAGATGATTGAAGTCTTCAGGGTCAGAAGCACTCACCACCAGCTTCCCTTAGGCTACACTTTAACTGTCATTGATAGATGATGTCAATAAAAATATCTATTCTTTTTCAGATTATTTCCCCTTATAGGTTATTGCAAAATGTTGAGTGTAGTTCCCTGTGCTATACAGTAGTTCCTTGTTGATGATCTATTTTATACATAGCAGTGTGTATGTGTTCATTCCAAACTGTTAATTTATCCCTCCTCCCACCTTTCCCCTTTGGTAATAATAAATTATAAGATTTTATACTTCTCAGAAATGGGGGAGCTGAAAGAGAGGTATCATTTTCAATGGAAAAGCATTTAAAACAAGATTGAAGGTTTAACCAAGATTATTAGCTGTACATCCTTGGAAAGAAATCACTTCGTTTCTCTAATATTGACCTGACAAATAAGACAAACCTTTTCACTGAACTTGCTTATAAAAAGTGATGGAAATATCAAATGGAAGTGTTAAAAACATCTTATTTTACCCGAGCCTTATACACTGTTCTATGTTAACTACAGTTTGGCTCACACATCTGTTCATTGAGGTTACAATAGTCTCAATTTCTGTTACTGATCCTCCAGAGTGGACCCCAACAAGTGTCCCCCTGCCCAGTGTCATTGGGGCCAACAGATCGAGACTGAGTTTGGTTCACAAGCAAAGGAAACTTTATATTTTGATCAGAGAATGGAGAGGTGAGAGCATGCACTACCCCGTGGGCTGTGGGCTGGGCTGCTGTGTAGAGATCCTGTCAGAGTCAGCGGGAGGGAGGGAGGCGGCGGAGCTCTCGAGGGCCGGGTTGGCTGTAGCTCAGGCTCTATATCGTGGAGTCTGCACTGGGCCCCAGGAGCTGAGGTGTCGACCCAGCCATTCTGCACTAGGAAATCTGGTCTGAAGTGCCGGGTGTGGAACCTCTGCATGCGGGACCCTAGGAGCACGTGAAATTAGACAAAGCACAAAGGATAAAAAAGGTTAGACTTGACTTTATTGCCCAGATTCTATTTTTATCTCCCAGGGATTTTTAATGGGCTTTGCTGGGGACAAACCCCTCCTCTGCCTTTTGTCCCGTTCCTCATTCTTGGAGTGCTGAGGGTGCAGACCCTTCTTCTGTAACTGCTGAGTGCTGAGTTGGGAGCCCTCATACCCTGGGGCGAGGGTCAGAGCTTCTCCCCAGCAGCCTCCCGGTGACGTTGATTGTCCCCAGGACCCCTGCCTCCCTGCTCGTCCACCTGAGCACCAGCATTGGAAGTGTTATAGATTCTAATGACCTTTAAGGGTCCAGGAAAGAGATGTGCAGAGATGCTGTGGGGGCCGGTTTCACCCCGCCCCACATTTGTTCGGCCACCTTAGGCTGACCGTCTCTGCCAGCCTAGATGCTCTGACCAGTAGTCTGCGCTTTCTTCAGTTAGGCCCCTGAATTAACGTACAAACAGCACCAGGTGTCAGAGCCCTGCCCGCTCAACTCCCAGACAGTCCAGGGTCAGTGGTGATCAAGGACCATGATGGCTACTGAGTCAACAGCCTTTTGAAGTAAACAGGAGTCCAGCCGGTCTTATTGGCCACCATCATCACGGTGTCTGTAGGCTTTTCTATGGTGACAGTGTGGTATACTGTTCCCCCGCCAAGATTATTAGCTCCCCTCTGGGTGCAGTAAGTCCTGCAAGCAGTAGTCTACTCTTTTGGGACACACTCTTGTTGTTTTATGAGAGAAACTCCAGGTCAAGTGATGTTCACACGAGTCGTCATGGTGCCCTGTTGCCCCCGGTTATCTCTCTGGATGTTGGAGTTGGAGGGTCTCCTCACTCGAGGTCGGTGTGCCCACGGAGCGAACCCTGCAACTTCAGGGCATGGTTGGTGGTTAGGATCACCACGTGGGGTCCTTTTCCCTTAGGAGGGAGGTGGCCTTTTGGGCTGCTGATTTCCAGGTTTTTAGATACCGCCAGTATCTTGGCCAGATGTGGCAGTGGGCCAAGCCCCTTAGTGACCGTAGTTTATCCTACCTGGATGGCATTCTTGCATTGTTCCATTTCAAGTGGTCCCAGTTTTTGCACTAATTCTCCAATGGCGATTCACCTTTCACCGGGAATGTAAAGGTCAAAGGGTTTAGCTAAATTAGGGAGTTCCAGGGCAAGGGTCTGAATTGACTGCTCTTTCCATTCTTGAAAGGCCACTTCTGGATTCTATTCAAAAGGATCATCATCTTTTCCTTTCAGTGTTTCATATAGAGGCCCAGCTAGTAGACTGTAGCTAGGGATCCAGAAGCAGCAAACCCTGGCCTCCCCAGGAACCCCTAAGCTGTCTTCTAGTTTTAGAAAGGGGTAAGGCTGAAAATGGTTTCTTCCCTTTCCTGGGATGGGCTTCTCTGACCTTCTGTGAGAATGAAGCCCAGGCAGGTCACCGCAGTCTGTGATATTTGAGCTTTTTCTTGGACAACTTCTATCCTTTATTGGCTTGGTAGTTCAGAGGCCTCCTTAGTAGGGCTGGTGATCAGAATGTCGTCTGCATACTGAAGGAGGGTTTCCTTTTCCAGAGGTAGAACTTTTAGGTCTTTAGCTAAGCTTTCCCCAAAGATGGTGTGGGAATTTTTGCACCCTTGGGGCCAGACGGCCCGGAAGTATTGTTTTAGTTGTATGTTGAGTCCTGCCACTCACAAGCCAAAATTTCTTGTGACTCTGGGACTAATGGAATACAAAAGAAGGCATCATTGAAGACTAATACAGAATACCATGTCCTGGTGGTTGGTAGAATGACCAGCAGGGTGTAGGAATTAGGAGCAACTGGAGGTATATCCTCGGTGGCTTCACTGACTGTCCTGACATCCTTTACCAGGTCCCCAGCAGCCCATGGGGCTCTCGTGGTCAGACCAATCCCAGAATATGGAGCTCACCTGGGCAGGTACCCCACCCCCACCCCAGCCCACGGGGCAGGCCCCTCCCAGGATACAGAGCTACCCTTGCAGGTACCGTGGCAGGGCTGGGCACACAGGAACCATGCACATAGCCCTCATTGCAGAGCACCCCCAGCTCACCTGTCGCTCAGAGCTGACACAGAGCACCTCAGAGCAGGACTTGAACTAACAAACAGCAGCTGCGACAGGTCTGTGACCCTGGGCATCACTCCGTGAGGCCTCCCTCCACCTGGTCTTCCAGAGACTTCCACTGCACCCGGGGCACCAGGCCTCTGTCTCCAACCACCACCCACCCCTCCTCTCCCTGACTCCTGGGTTCCTCTCATTAGGAGAGGGTTTTCTTGAAGTTGTCTCCCACTCATGGGCCAGATAAAATGATTAGAAAACAAGCCAAAGCTGCAGCCCCTTGTCTATCCTGACTCTCAGGAGCCCACACCTGTTCCTTGGACCTGGCCGGTTCAGCAAGTTCCATTTTCTGCAACTGTGAGCCCCTGAGGGGTGATGATTGGCTGACCTGGGCAGCCTTACCGTGCCGGCCAGCCCTCCCCAGGTGTGCCTGGGTTGAGATCAATATAAATACCACTCCAGGCAGCAAGAGCCCCTGCAGCCGTGCCTGACGCCATTTTCTCTGCCCTGTCAGCAGTCTCGGGGCTGGGCTGGTGGGAGGGAGTGAGAGGCCACGGCTTTGTGGGTGGCCCAGTGTGAGTGGGGCTCTGCTGGACTTTCTGCAGCAGTTGCCAGGCTGCCACCTGCTAAAGAAGAGGATGTGTCACCCATACCTGCTGCTGGAATTTCTCCCTGGGCAGAGGTGAGGAAGGAAAAAAGCAGTGGGGGCAGGGACAGGACAGGTATCTCAGGCAGGGAAATGGAAATCTTCCAGAAGAGCACCCAGGGCCAGGACCATCCTGGCTGGCCTGCAGGCACCAAGTCGGCCGGCATGCTGTCACTCGTGTGGCTCTATGGCCCTTCCTCTAGGCTTTCAAGTCCTTGTATATATTCAGGTGTTTTACCTGGGACGGGTGGGAATAGTTCAGCAGCAACTGGCCTGGGGCTCAGCTCACGTTTACTCACAGATGCCTCGGCACGGTGCCCCAGCTTTGCAATGAGGACGCTTGTTGCGTGGGGGCTGCTGGCTGAATGGGAGACGATTCCCCACCACTGACCAACTTCAGAATTGTTTACAACTGGAGCAAGTGCCCTGATACGGTTTTCCTCTGTGTAACTGGTGGGTTCTGTGTTTTTTTTCTCTTTTTCGTTTTTGGTTCAAGGTAGATTTTATTCCTCTTTTTTGTATTTACAGATATAAGCATGGAAATAATTTATTCATATAAATACATGTATGTGCAGGGAATAATTGTTTTTTCTGTTTTATTTTTTAAATTTTACTTCTTTTTAATTTTGAATTTTATTTTATATTTTTATACAGCAGGTTCTTATTGGTTATCTATTTTATACATATAAATGTATACATGCCAATCCCAGTCTCTCAACTCCTCCCACCACCACCCCCCCAACAGCTTTCCCCCCTTGTTGTCCATACGTTTGTTGTCTACATCTGTTGCTCTATTTATGCCTTGCAAAATGGTTAATCTGTACAGTTTTTCTAGGTTCCACATATATGCATGAATATACAAGATTTGTTTTTCTCTTTCTGACTTACTTCACTCTGTATGACAGTCTCTAGATCCATCGACGTCTCTACAAATGACCCAATTTCATTCCTTTTCATGGCTTAGTAATATTCCATTTTATATATGTACCACAGCTTTATGCATTCGTCTGTCTGTGGGCATTTAGGTTGCTTCCATTACCTCGATATTGTAAATAGTGATGCAATGAACATTGCGGTGAATGACTCTTTTTGATTTATGGTTTTGTCTGGGTGTATGTCCAGTACTGGGATTGCTGTATCATATGGTAATTCTATTGTTAGTTTCTTAAGAAATTCCATATTGTTCTCCATAATGACTGTATCAATTTATATTCCCAACAATAGTGGAAGAGGGTTCTTTTTCTCCACACCCTTTCCAGCATTTTTTGTTTGTAGATTTTCAATGATGCCTATTCTACCAGGTGTGAGGTGATACCTCATTGTTGAATCCATTTCGTTGAGCAAGGGGTAGCTCTTGTCTATTACATATTTGGCTTATGGAACGGTATCTGTGCTAATTTCAAACTCTGCTTTTATGCAGCACCCCAACTCACCTTCCCCCTTAAGCAGGCATAAGTTGGTTTTCTAAACTTGAGACCCTGTTCTGTTTTGTAATTCAGTTCATGTGTAGCCAAGTTCACATTCCGTGTATTAGTGATACCTTATGATGTTTCTTTTTCTGTGTGACTTATTTCACTTAGAATCATCATGCCTCAATGCACTCATTATGCTGGTACGGGCCTGGTGACATAGATTTCATTGCTGAGTGGTATTCTGTTGTACATAAGTACCGCAACTTCTTTATCCATTATTTGCTCTCTGGGATATTTAACTTGTGCCGTAGAAGAGATTTCTGTAAAAAGAGCCATCCCAAATTTTGGGGTTGCTGTGTCTTTTTGATATTAATTTCCCTAAGCTATAGGACCATAAGTGGAAGTGCCCTAGGCTCTGTTGCTTTGTTTTTTAGATGTTTCAGGAAACACCATACACATCTCCCGAGTGTCTGTTGGCAATTTACATCCCGCCCATCAGCATAACAAGGCTCCCAGTTCTCCATGGCCTGTCCTGCCTTTCTGGGTTTTACACTTTTTTCAGATGGCCCTTTTGACCGGGGGGAAGTGAGACTTCATTGTAGTGCAGATTTCCTTTGCAAGCTTGCTTGGTTGGCCAAAAAGGGCGTATGCGTTTTTTCCTGAATATATTCAGGAAAAAACGCATACGCACTTTTGGCAAAGTGCATCATTGTGGACGTTCTGCCTCTTTTCCTATGCTTTCAATGCAATTCCAGTCTACCTCCTGAAATCGGTATCCTGCAATTCTGCCCCGCTTTCAAGTCCTCTTGGCAGCCTTACTTCAGTATATTTTTGGACGATAGCTGTCATTTATAACTCTGCAGGTTTGTGAATTACAGAGACCCTGAGCTCCTTTCTTCAACTCGCTTTCTTTTGAGCTGGCCGCAACACCGCAGGATGGCTTCAGGCCCTAATCTGGTTCCGGCACGGCACGCTGAGCCTTTGGTTATTTCCCTTCCTGGTGGGAAATGAGAGTTAAATTTGCCCGTCCAGACACCTACAGCTAGTCTCTCATTGGTTCTCCCTATTCCTGTTCATCTTACGCAGAAATCGCAAACTGGGCCAAACAGGAGGTTAAAGGCGCTGACTCTCCAAGTCGGGAGAGTGTTAGTAAAGGGTCTGGAATGTTGCACCCGAATACCAGGGGAGGAAAACTGAGACATATTTGAACACGACTCCCGTTCACACGGTTGATCATACTTGGGTTCCACATGCATGTTTTAGCTGAAGGAAGAATACCTTAAACCTGGAGAGTTGAGACCCGTGTAATGGGTACCATGCAATATGACTTCAAAGGGTCTTCATTTGCTCACCGAACCTCTCCAATCCTATCACTGCTGCGTTCATGCCCCTGTACACATGCTTGATTCTCTTTCGGAGACATAGCAATCCATAGGTTTTAAGATACTTACTAGTCAGGTACATTCTTAGGCGTTTAATATGCGGTGTTGAGTCCATTTCGTTGAGCAAGGAGTAGCTCTTGTCTATTCCATATTTGGCTTAAGTAACTTTATCTGTGCTCATTTCAATCTCTGGTTTTATGCAGCACCCCAACTCACCTTTCCCCTTAAGCAAGCATAAGTTGGTTTTCTAAATTTGAGACCCCGTTCTGTTCTGTAATTCAGTTCCTGTGTAGCCAAGTTTACATTCCGTGTATTACTGATATCTTATGATGTTTCTTTTTCTGTGTGACTTATTTCAGTTAGAATCATCATACCTGAATCCACTCATTGTTCTGCTAAGGGCCTGATGACATAGATTTCATTGCTGAGTGATATTGCTTTGTAAGTAAATACCACAACTTCTTTATCCATTTTTCACTTTCTGCGATGTTGAACTTGTACTGTAAACGAGGTTCTTGTAAACAGAGCCGTTCCAAACTTTGGGGTGGCTGTGTCTTTTTGATTTTAAATTCCCTAAGCTATAGGACCATAGGTGGAAGTGCCCTAGGTTCTGTTGCTTTGTTTTTTAGATGTTTCAGGAAACACCATACACTTCTCCCGAATGTCTGTTGGCAATTTACATCCCGCCCATCAGCATAACAAGGCTCCCAGTTCTCCATGGCCTGTCCTGCCTTTCTGGATTTTACACTTTTTTCAGATTGCCCTTTTGACCGGGGGGAAGTGAGACTTCATTGTAGTGCAGATTTCCTTTGCAAGCTTGCTTGGTTGGCCAAAAAGGGCGTATGCGTTTTTTCCTGAATATATTCAGGAAAAAACGCATACGCCCTTTTTGGCCAAGTGCATCATTGTGGACGTTCTGCCTCTTTTCCTATGCTTTCAATGCAATTCCAGTCTACCTCCTGAAATCGGTTTCCTGCAATTCTGCCCCGCTTTCAAGTCCTCTTGGCAGCCTTACTTCAGTCTATTTTTGGACGATAGCTGTCATTTATAACTCTGCAGGTTTGTGAATTACAGTGCCCCTGAGCTCCTTTCTTCAACTCGCTTTCTTGTGACCTGGCCGCAACACCGAAGGATGGCTTCAGGCCCTATCTGGTTCCGGTACGGCACGCTGAGCCTTTGGTTATTTCCTCTTCCTGGTGGGAAATGAGAGTTAAATTTGCCAGTCCAGACACCTCCAGCTAGTCTCTCATTGGTTCTCGCTATTCCTGTTCATCTTCCAAGAAATTGCAAACTGGGCCAAACAGGAGGTTAAAGACGCTGACTCTCCAAGTGGGGAGACTGTTAGTAAAGCGTCTGGAATGTTGCACCCGAGTACCAGGGGAGGAAAACTGAGACATATTTGAACACGTCTCCCGTTCACATGGTTGATCATACTTGGGTTCCACATGGATCTTTTAGCTGAAGGAAGAATACCTTAAACCTGGGTAGTTGAAACCCGTGGAATGGGTACCATGCAATATGACTTCAAAGGGTCTTCATTTGCTCACCGAACCTCTCCAATCCTATCACTGCTGCGTTTATGCCCCTGTACACATGCTTGATTCTCTTTCGGAGACATAGCAATCCATAGGTTTTAAGATACTTACTAGTCAGGTACATTCTTAGGCGTTTAATATGCGGTGTTGAGTCCATTTCGTTGAGCAAGGAGTAGCTCTTGTCTATTCCATATTTGGCTTAAGGAACTTGATCTGTGCTCATTTCAATCTCTGGTTTTATGCAGCACCCCAACTCACCTTTCCCCTTAAGCAAGCATAAGTTGGTTTTCTAAATTTGAGACCCTGTTCTGTTCTGTAATTCAGTTCCTGTGTAGCCAAGTTTACATTCCGTGTATTACTGATATCTTATGATGTTTCTTTTTCTGTGTGACTTATTTCAGTTAGAATCATCATACCTGAATCCACTCATTGTGCTGCTAAGGGCCTGATGACACAGATTTCATTGCTGAGTGATATTGCTTTGTAAGTAAATACCACAACTTCTTTATCCATTTTTCAATTTCTGCGATGTTGAACTTGTACTGTAAACGAGGTTCTTGTAAACAGAGCCGTTCCAAACTTTGGGGTGGCTGTGTCTTTTTGATTTTAAATTCCCTAAGCTATAGGACCATAAGTGGAAGTGCCCTAGGCTCTGTTGCTTTGTATTTTAGATGTTTCAAGAAACACCATACACTTCTCCCGAGTGGTTGTTGGCAATTTACATCCCGCCCATCAGCATAACAAGGCTCCCAGTTCTCCATGGCCTGTCCTGCCTTTCTGGATTTTACACTTTTTTCAGATGGCCCTTTTGACCGGGGGGAAGTGAGACTTCATTGTAGTGCAGATTTCCTTTGCAAGCTTGCTTGATTGGCCAAAAAGGGCGTATGCGTTTTTTCCTGAATATATTCAGGAAAAAACGCATACGCCCTTTTTGGCCAAGTGCATCATTGTGGACGTTCTGCCTCTTTTCCTATGCTTTCAATGCAATTCCAGTCTACCTCCTGAAATCGGTTTCCTGCAATTCTGCCCCGCTTTCAAGTCCTCTTGGCAGCCTTACTTCAGTCTATTTTTGGACGATAGCTGTCATTTATAACTCTGCAGGTTTGTGAATTACAGTGCCCCTGAGCTCCTTTCTTCAACTCGCTTTCTTGTGACCTGGCCGCAACACCGCAGGATGGCTTCAGGCCCTAATCTGGTTCCGGCACGGCAAGCTGAGCCTTTGGTTATTTCCTCTTCCTGGTGGGAAATGAGAGTTAAATTTGCCCGTCCAGACACCTCCAGCTAGTCTCTCATTGGTTCTCGCTATTCCTGTTCATCTTCCGCAGAAATTGCAAACTGGGGCAAACAGGAGGTTAAAGGCGATGACTTTCCAAGTTGGGAGATTGTTAGTAAAGCGCCTGGAATGTTGCACTTGAGTACCAGGGGAGGAAAACTGAGACATATTTGAACACGTCTCCCGTTCACATGGTTGATCATACTTGGGTTCCACATGCATGTTTTAGCTGAAGGAAGAATACCTTAAACCTGTGTATTTGAAACCCGTGGAATGGGTACCATGCAATATGACTTCAAAGGGTCTTCATTTGCTCACCGAACCTCTCCAATCCTATCACTGCTGCGTTTATGCCCCTGTACACATGCTTGATTCTCTTTCGGAGACATAGCAATCCATAGGTTTTAAGATACTTACTAGTCAGGTACATTCTTAGGCGTTTAATATGCGGTGTTGAGTCCATTTCGTTGAGCAAGGAGTAGCTCTTGCCTATTCCATATTTGGCTTAAGGAACTTTATCTGTGCTCATTTCAATCTCTGGTTTTATGCAGCACCCCAACTCACCTTTACCCTTAAGCAAGCATAAGTTGGTTTTCTAAATTTGAGACCCTGTTCTGTTCTGTAATTCAGTTCCTGTGTAGCCAAGTTTCCATTCCGTGTATTACTGATATCTTATGATGTTTCTTTTTCTGTGTGACTTATTTCAGTTAGAATCATCATACCTGAATCCACTCATTGTGCTGCTAAGGTCCTGATGACACAGATTTCATTGCTGAGTGATATTGCTTTGTAAGTAAATACCACAACTTTTTTATCCATTTTTCACTTTCTGCGATGTTGAACTTGTACTGTAAACGAGGTTCTTGTAAACAGAGCCGTTCGAAACTTTGGGGTGGCTGTGTCTTTTTGATTTTAAATTCCCTAAGCTATAGGACCATAAGTGGAAGTGCCCTAGGCTCTGTTGCTTTGTTTTTTAGATGTTTCAGGAAACACCATACACTTCTCCCAAGTGGTTGTTGGCAATTTACATCCCGCCCTTCAGCATAACAAGGCTCCCAGTTCTCCATGGCCTGTCCTGCCTTTCTGGATTTTACACTTTTTTCAGATGGCCCTTTTGACCGGGGGGAAGTGAGACTTCATTGTAGTGCAGATTTCCTTTGCAAGCTTGCTTGGTTGGCCAAAAAGGGCGTATGCGTTTTTTCCTGAATATATTCAGGAAAAAACGCATACGCCCTTTTTGGCCAAGTGCATCATTGTGGACGTTCTGCCTCTTTTCCTATGCTTTCAATGCAATTCCAGTCTACCTCCTGAAATCGGTTTCCTGCAATTCTGCCCCGCTTTCAAGTCCTCTTGGCAGCCTTACTTCAGTCTATTTTTGGACGATAGCTGTCATTTATAACTCTGCAGGTTTGTGAATTACAGTGCCCCTGAGCTCCTTTCTTCAACTCGCTTTCTTGTGACCTGGCCGCAACACCGCAGGATGGCTTCAGGCCCTAATCTGGTTCCGGCACGGCAAGCTGAGCCTTTGGTTATTTCCTCTTCCTGGTGGGAAATGAGAGTTAAATTTGCCCGTCCAGACACCTCCAGCTAGTCTCTCATTGGTTCTCGCTATTCCTGTTCATCTTCCGCAGAAATTGCAAACTGGGCCAAACAGGAGGTTAAAGGCGATGACTTTCCAAGTTGGGAGAGTGTTAGTAAAGCGCCTGGAATGTTGAACCCGAGTAACAGGGGAGGAAAACTGAGACATATTTGAACACGTCTCCCGTTCACATGGTTGATCATACTTGGGTTCCACATGCATGTTTTAGCTGAAGGAAGAATACCTAAAACCTGGGTAGTTGAAACCCGTGGAATGGGTACCATGCAATATGACTTCAAAGGGTCTTCATTTCCTCACCGAATCTCTCCAATCCTATCACTGCTGCGTTTATGCCCCTGTACACATGCTTGATTCTGTTTCGGAGACATAGCAATCCATAGGTTTTAAGATACTTACTAGTCAGGTACATTCTTAGGCGTTTAATATGCGGTGTTGAGTCCATTTCGTTGAGCAAGGAGTAGCTCTTGTCTATTCCATATTTGGATTAAGGAACTTTATCTGTGCTCATTTCAATCTCTGGTTTTATGCAGCACCCCAACTCACCTTTCCCCTTAAGCAAGCATAAGTTGGTTTTCTAAATTTGAGACCCTGTTCTGTTCTGTAATTCAGTTCCTGTGTAGCCAAGTTTACATTACGTGTATTACTGATATCTTATGATGTTTCTTTTTCTGTGTGACTTATTTCAGTTAGAATCATCATACCTGAATCCACTCATTGTGCTGCTAAGGGCCTGATGACACAGATTTCATTGCTGAGTGATATTGCTTTGTAAGTAAATACCACAACTTCTTTATCCATTTTTCAATTTCTGCGATGTTGAACTTGTACTGTAAACGAGGTTCTTGTAAACAGAGCCATTCCAAACTTTGGGGTGGCTGTGTCTTTTTGATTTTAAATTCCCTAAGCTATAGGACCATAAGTGGAAGTGCCCTAGGCTCTGTTGCTTTGTTTTTTAGATGTTTCAGGAAACACCATACACTTCTCCCGAGTGGTTGTTGGCAATTTACATCCCGCCCATCAGCATAACAAGGCTCCCAGTTCTCCATGGCCTGTCCTGCCTTTCTGGATTTTACACTTTTTTCAGATGGCCCTTTTGACCGGGGGGAAGTGAGACTTCATTGTAGTGCAGATTTCCTTTGCAAGCTTGCTTGGTTGGCCAAAAAGGGCGTATGCGTTTTTTCCTGAATATATTCAGGAAAAAACGCATACGCCCCTTTTGGCCAAGTGCATCATTGTGGACGTTCTGCCTCTTTTCCTATGCTTTCAATGCAATTCCAGTCTACCTCCTGAAATCGGTTTCCTGCAATTCTGCCCCGCTTTCAAGTCCTCTTGGCAGCCTTACTTCAGTCTATTTTTGGACGATAGCTGTCATTTATAACTCTGCAGGTTTGTGAATTACACTGCCCCTGAGCTCCTTTCTTCAACTCGCTTTCTTGTGAGCTGGCCGCAACACCGCAGGATGTCTTCAGGCCCTAATCTGGTTCTGGCACGGCACGCTGAGCCTTTGGTTAATTCCTCTTCCTGGTGGGAAATGAGAGTTAAATTTGCCCATCCAGACACCTCCAGCTAGTCTCTCATTGGTTCTCGCTATTCCTGTTCATCTTCCGCAGAAATTGCAAACTGGGCCAAACAGGAGGTTAAAGGGACTGACTCTCCAAGTCGGGAGAGTGTTAGTAAAGCGTCTGGAATGTTGCACCCGAGTACCAGGGTACGAAAACTGAGACATATTTGAACACGTCTCCCGATCACATGGTTGATCATACTCTAGGTTCCACATGCATGTTTAGCTGAAGGAAGAATACCTTAAACCTGGGTAGTTGAAACCCGTGGAATGGGTACCATGCAATATGACTTCAAAGGGTCTTCATTTGCTCACCGAACCTCTCCAATCCTATCACTGCTGCGTTTATGCCCCTGTACACATGCTTGATTCTCTTTCGGAGACATAGCAATCCATAGGTTTTAAGATACTTACTAGTCAGGTACATTCTTAGGCATTTAATATGCGGTGTTGAGTCCATTTCGTTGAGCAAGGAGTAGCTCTTGTCTATTCCATATTTGGCTTAAGGAACTTTATCTGTGCTCATTTCAATCTCTGGTTTTATGCAGCACCCCAACTCACCTTTACCCTTAAGCAAGCATAAGTTGGTTTTCTAAATTTGAGACCCTGTTCTGTTCTGTAATTCAGTTCCTGTGTAGCCAAGTTTACATTCCGTGTATTAGTGATATCTTATGATGTTTCTTTTTCTGTGTGACTTATTTCAGTTAGAATCATCGTACCTGAATCCACTCATTATGCTGCTACGGGCCTGATGACATAGATTTCATTGCTGAGTGATACTGCATTGTACGTAAGTACCACAAGTTCTTTATCCATTTTTCACTTTCTGCAATGTTGAACTTGTACTGTAAACGAGGTTCTTGTAAACAGAGCCGTTCGAAACTTTGGGGTGGCTGTGTCTTTTTGATTTTAAATTCCCTAAGCTATAGGACCATAAGTGGAAGTGCCCTAGGCTCTGTTGCTTTGTTTTTTAGATGTTTCAGGAAACACCATACACTTCTCCCGAGTGTTTGTTGGCAATTTACATCCCGCCCTTCAGCATAACAAGGCTCCCAGTTCTCCATGGCCTGTCCTGCCTTTCTGGATTTTACACTTTTTTCAGATGGCCCTTTTGACCGGGGGGAAGTGAGACTTCATTGTAGTGCAGATTTCCTTTGCAAGCTTGCTTGGTTGGCCAAAAAGGGCGTATGCGTTTTTTCCTGAATATATTCAGGAAAAAACGCATACGCCCTTTTTGGCCAAGTGCATCATTGTGGACGTTCTGCCTCTTTTCCTATGCTTTCAATGCAATTCCAGTCTACCTCCTGAAATCGGTTTCCTGCAATTCTGCCCCGCTTTCAAGTCCTCTTGGCAGCCTTACTTCAGTCTATTTTTGGACGATAGCTGTCATTTATAACTCTGCAGGTTTGTGAATTACAGTGCCCCTGAGCTCCTTTCTTCAACTCGCTTTCCTTTGAGCTGGCCGCAACACCGCAGGATGGCTTCAGGCCCTAATCTGGTTCCAGCACGGCACGCTGAGCCTTTGGTTATTTCCTCTTCCTGGTGGGAAATGAGAGTTAAATTTGCCCGTCCAGACACCTCCAGCTAGCCTCTCATTGGTTCCCGCTATTTCTGTTCATCTTCCGCAGAAATTGCAAACTGGGCCAAACAGGAGGTTAAAGGCGCTGACTTTTCAAGTGGGGAGAGTGTTAGTAAAGCGTCTGGAATGTTGCACCCGAGTACCAGGGGAGGAAAACTGAGACATATTTGAACACGTCTCCCGTTCACATGGTTGATCATACTTGGGTTCCACATGCATGTTTTAGCTGAAGGAAGAATACCTAAAACCTGGGTAGTTGAAACCCGTGGAATGGGTACCATGCAATATGACTTCAAAGGGTCTTCATTTGCTCACCGAACCTCTCCAATCCTATCACTGCTGCGTTTATGCCCCTGTACACATGCTTGATTCTGTTTCGGAGACATAGCAATCCATAGGTTTTAAGATACTTACTAGTCAGGTACATTCTTAGGCGTTTAATATGCGGTGTTGAGTCCATTTCGTTGAGCAAGGAGTAGCTCTTGTCTATTCCATATTTGTCTTAAGGAACTTTATCTGTGCTCATTTCAATCTCTGGTTTTATGCAGCACCCCAACTCACCTTTCCCCTTAAGCAAGCATAAGTTGGTTTTCTAAATTTGAGACCCTGTTCTGTTCTGTAATTCAGTTCCTGTGTAGCCAAGTTTACATTCCGTGTATTACTGATATCTTATGATGTTTCTTTTTCTGTGTGACTTATTTCAGTTAGAATCATCGTACCTGAATCCACTCATTGTGCTGCTAAGGGCCTGATGACACAGATTTCATTGCTGAGTGATATTGCTTTGTAAGTAAATACCACAACTTCTTTATCCATTTTTCAATTTCTACGATGTTGAACTTGTACTGTAAACGAGGTTCTTGTAAACAGAGCCATTCCAAACTTTGGGGTGGCTGTGTCTTTTTGATTTTAAATTCCCTAAGCTATAGGACCATAAGTGGAAGTGCCCTAGGCTCTGTTGCTTTGTTTTTTAGATGTTTCAGGAAACACCATACACTTCTCCCGAGTGGTTGTTGGCAATTTACATCCCGTCCATCAGCATAACAAGGCTCCCAGTTCTCCATGACCTGTCCTGCCTTTCTGGATTTTACACTTTTTTCAGATGGCCCTTTTGACCGGGGGGAAGTGAGACTTCATTGTAGGGCAGATTTCCTTTGCAAGCTTGCTTGGTTGGCCAAAAAGGGCGTATGCGTTTTTTCCTGAATATATTCAGGAAAAAACGCATACGCCCTTTTTGGCCAAGTGCATCATTGTGGACGTTCTGCCTCTTTTCCTATGCTTGCAATGCAATTCCAGTCTACCTCCTGAAATCGGTTTCCTGCAATTCTGCCCCGCTTTCAAGTCCTCTTGGCAGCCTTACTTCAGTCTATTTTTGGACGATAGCTGTCATTTATAACTCTGCAGGTTTGTGAATTACAGTGCCCCTGAGCTCCTTTCTTCAACTCGCTTTCTTGTGACCTGGCCGCAACACCGCAGGATGGCTTCAGGCCCTAATCTGGTTCTGGCACGACACGCTGAGCCTTTGGTTAATTCCTCTTCCTGGTGGGAAATGAGAGTTAAATTTGCCCATCCAGACACCTCCAGCTAGTCTCTCATTGGTTCTCGCTATTCCTGTTCATCTTCCACAGAAATTGCAAACTGGGCCAAACAGGAGGTTAAAGGGACTGACTCTCCAAGTGGGGAGAGTGTTAGTAAAGCGTCTGGAATGTTGCACCCGAGTACCAGGGTACGAAAACTGAGACATATTTGAACACGTCTCCCGATCACATGGTTGATCATACTCTAGGTTCCACATGCATGTTTTAGCTGAAGGAAGAATACCTTAAACCTGGGTAGTTGAAACCCGTGGAATGGGTACCATGCAATATGACTTCAAAGGGTCTTCATTTGCTCACCGAACCTCTCCAATCCTATCACTGCTGCGTTTATGCCCCTGTACACATGCTTGATTCTCTTTCGGAGACATAGCAATCCATAGGTTTTAAGATACTTACTAGTCAGGTACATTCTTAGGCGTTTAATATGCGGTGTTGAGTCCATTTCGTTGAGCAAGGAGTAGCTCTTGTCTATTCCATATTTGGCTTAAGGAACTTTATCTGTGCTCATTTCAATCTCTGGTTTTATGCAGCACCCCAACTCACCTTTCCCCTTAAGCAAGCATAAGTTGGTTTTCTAAATTTGAGACCCTGTTCTGTTCTGTAATTCAGTTCCTGTGTAGCCAAGTTTACATTCCGTGTATTACTGATATCTTATGATGTTTCTTTTTCTGTGTGACTTATTTCAGTTAGAATCATCGTACCTGAATCCACTCATTGTGCTGCTAAGGGCCTGATGACACAGATTTCATTGCTGAGTGATATTGCTTTGTAAGTAAATACCACAACTTCTTTATCCATTTTTCAATTTCTACGATGTTGAACTTGTACTGTAAACGAGGTTCTTGTAAACAGAGCCATTCCAAACTTTGGGGTGGCTGTGTCTTTTTGATTTTAAATTCCCTAAGCTATAGGACCATAAGTGGAAGTGCCCTAGGCTCTGTTGCTTTGTTTTTTAGATGTTTCAGGAAACACCATACACTTCTCCCGAGTGGTTGTTGGCAATTTACATCCCGTCCATCAGCATAACAAGGCTCCCAGTTCTCCATGGCCTGTCCTGCCTTTCTGGATTTTACACTTTTTTCAGATGGCCCTTTTGACCGGGGGGAAGTGAGACTTCATTGTAGGGCAGATTTCCTTTGCAAGCTTGCTTGGTTGGCCAAAAAGGGCGTATGCGTTTTTTCCTGAATATATTCAGGAAAAAACGCATACGCCCTTTTTGGCCAAGTGCATCATTGTGGACGTTCTGCCTCTTTTCCTATGCTTGCAATGCAATTCCAGTCTACCTCCTGAAATCGGTTTCCTGCAATTCTGCCCCGCTTTCAAGTCCTCTTGGCAGCCTTACTTCAGTCTATTTTTGGACGATAGCTGTCATTTATAACTCTGCAGGTTTGTGAATTACAGTGCCCCTGAGCTCCTTTCTTCAACTCGCTTTCTTGTGACCTGGCCGCAACACCGCAGGATGGCTTCAGGCCCTAATCTGGTTCTGGCACGACACGCTGAGCCTTTGGTTAATTCCTCTTCCTGGTGGGAAATGAGAGTTAAATTTGCCCATCCAGACACCTCCAGCTAGTCTCTCATTGGTTCTCGCTATTCCTGTTCATCTTCCACAGAAATTGCAAACTGGGCCAAACAGGAGGTTAAAGGGACTGACTCTCCAAGTGGGGAGAGTGTTAGTAAAGCGTCTGGAATGTTGCACCCGAGTACCAGGGTACGAAAACTGAGACATATTTGAACACGTCTCCCGATCACATGGTTGATCATACTCTAGGTTCCACATGCATGTTTTAGCTGAAGGAAGAATACCTTAAACCTGGGTAGTTGAAACCCGTGGAATGGGTACCATGCAATATGACTTCAAAGGGTCTTCATTTGCTCACCGAACCTCTCCAATCCTATCACTGCTGCGTTTATGCCCCTGTACACATGCTTGATTCTCTTTCGGAGACATAGCAATCCATAGGTTTTAAGATACTTACTAGTCAGGTACATTCTTAGGCATTTAATATGCGGTGTTGAGTCCATTTCGTTGAGCAAGGAGTAGCTCTTGTCTATTCCATATTTGGCTTAAGGAACTTTATCTGTGCTCATTTCAATCTCTGGTTTTATGCAGCACCCCAACTCACCTTTACCCTTAAGCAAGCATAAGTTGGTTTTCTAAATTTGAGACCCTGTTCTGTTCTGTAATTCAGTTCCTGTGTAGCCAAGTTTCCATTCCGTGTATTAGTGATATCTTATGATGTTTCTTTTTCTGTGTGACTTATTTCAGTTAGAATCATCGTACCTGAATCCACTCATTATGCTGCTACGGGCCTGATGACATAGATTTCATTGCTGAGTGATACTGCATTGTACGTAAGTACCACAAGTTCTTTATCCATTTTTCACTTTCTGCAATGTTGAACTTGTACTGTAAACGAGGTTCTTGTAAACAGAGCCGTTCGAAACTTTGGGGTGGCTGTGTCTTTTTGATTTTAAATTCCCTAAGCTATAGGACCATAAGTGGAAGTGCCCTAGGCTCTGTTGCTTTGTTTTTTAGATGTTTCAGGAAACACCATACACTTCTCCCGAGTGTTTGTTGGCAATTTACATCCCGCCCTTCAGCATAACAAGGCTCCCAGTTCTCCATGGCCTGTCCTGCCTTTCTGGATTTTACACTTTTTTCAGATGGCCCTTTTGACCGGGGGGAAGTGAGACTTCATTGTAGTGCAGATTTCCTTTGCAAGCTTGCTTGGTTGGCCAAAAAGGGCGTATGCGTTTTTTCCTGAATATATTCAGGAAAAAACGCATACGCCCTTTTTGGCCAAGTGCATCATTGTGGACGTTCTGCCTCTTTTCCTATGCTTTCAATGCAATTCCAGTCTACCTCCTGAAATCGGTTTCCTGCAATTCTGCCCCGCTTTCAAGTCCTCTTGGCAGCCTTACTTCAGTCTATTTTTGGACGATAGCTGTCATTTATAACTCTGCAGGTTTGTGAATTACAGTGCCCCTGAGCTCCTTTCTTCAACTCGCTTTCCTTTGAGCTGGCCGCAACACCGCAGGATGGCTTCAGGCCCTAATCTGGTTCCAGCACGGCACGCTGAGCCTTTGGTTATTTCCTCTTCCTGGTGGGAAATGAGAGTTAAATTTGCCCGTCCAGACACCTCCAGCTAGCCTCTCATTGGTTCCCGCTATTTCTGTTCATCTTCCGCAGAAATTGCAAACTGGGCCAAACAGGAGGTTAAAGGCGCTGACTTTTCAAGTGGGGAGAGTGTTAGTAAAGCGTCTGGAATGTTGCACCCGAGTACCAGGGGAGGAAAACTGAGACATATTTGAACACGTCTCCCGTTCACATGGTTGATCATACTTGGGTTCCACATGCATGTTTTAGCTGAAGGAAGAATACCTAAAACCTGGGTAGTTGAAACCCGTGGAATGGGTACCATGCAATATGACTTCAAAGGGTCTTCATTTGCTCACCGAACCTCTCCAATCCTATCACTGCTGCGTTTATGCCCCTGTACACATGCTTGATTCTGTTTCGGAGACATAGCAATCCATAGGTTTTAAGATACTTACTAGTCAGGTACATTCTTAGGCGTTTAATATGCGGTGTTGAGTCCATTTCGTTGAGCAAGGAGTAGCTCTTGTCTATTCCATATTTGTCTTAAGGAACTTTATCTGTGCTCATTTCAATCTCTGGTTTTATGCAGCACCCCAACTCACCTTTCCCCTTAAGCAAGCATAAGTTGGTTTTCTAAATTTGAGACCCTGTTCTGTTCTGTAATTCAGTTCCTGTGTAGCCAAGTTTACATTCCGTGTATTACTGATATCTTATGATGTTTCTTTTTCTGTGTGACTTATTTCAGTTAGAATCATCGTACCTGAATCCACTCATTGTGCTGCTAAGGGCCTGATGACACAGATTTCATTGCTGAGTGATATTGCTTTGTAAGTAAATACCACAACTTCTTTATCCATTTTTCAATTTCTACGATGTTGAACTTGTACTGTAAACGAGGTTCTTGTAAACAGAGCCATTCCAAACTTTGGGGTGGCTGTGTCTTTTTGATTTTAAATTCCCTAAGCTATAGGACCATAAGTGGAAGTGCCCTAGGCTCTGTTGCTTTGTTTTTTAGATGTTTCAGGAAACACCATACACTTCTCCCGAGTGGTTGTTGGCAATTTACATCCCGTCCATCAGCATAACAAGGCTCCCAGTTCTCCATGGCCTGTCCTGCCTTTCTGGATTTTACACTTTTTTCAGATGGCCCTTTTGACCGGGGGGAAGTGAGACTTCATTGTAGGGCAGATTTCCTTTGCAAGCTTGCTTGGTTGGCCAAAAAGGGCGTATGCGTTTTTTCCTGAATATATTCAGGAAAAAACGCATACGCCCTTTTTGGCCAAGTGCATCATTGTGGACGTTCTGCCTCTTTTCCTATGCTTGCAATGCAATTCCAGTCTACCTCCTGAAATCGGTTTCCTGCAATTCTGCCCCGCTTTCAAGTCCTCTTGGCAGCCTTACTTCAGTCTATTTTTGGACGATAGCTGTCATTTATAACTCTGCAGGTTTGTGAATTACAGTGCCCCTGAGCTCCTTTCTTCAACTCGCTTTCTTGTGACCTGGCCGCAACACCGCAGGATGGCTTCAGGCCCTAATCTGGTTCTGGCACGACACGCTGAGCCTTTGGTTAATTCCTCTTCCTGGTGGGAAATGAGAGTTAAATTTGCCCATCCAGACACCTCCAGCTAGTCTCTCATTGGTTCTCGCTATTCCTGTTCATCTTCCACAGAAATTGCAAACTGGGCCAAACAGGAGGTTAAAGGGACTGACTCTCCAAGTGGGGAGAGTGTTAGTAAAGCGTCTGGAATGTTGCACCCGAGTACCAGGGTACGAAAACTGAGACATATTTGAACACGTCTCCCGATCACATGGTTGATCATACTCTAGGTTCCACATGCATGTTTTAGCTGAAGGAAGAATACCTTAAACCTGGGTAGTTGAAACCCGTGGAATGGGTACCATGCAATATGACTTCAAAGGGTCTTCATTTGCTCACCGAACCTCTCCAATCCTACCACTGCTGCGTTTATGCCCCTGTACACATGCTTGATTCTCTTTCGGAGACATAGCAATCCATAAGTTTTAAGATACTTACTAGTCAGGTACATTCTTAGGCATTTAATATGCGGTGTTGAGTCCATTTCGTTGAGCAAGGAGTAGCTCTTGTCTATTCCATATTTGGCTTAAGGAACTTTATCTGTGCTCATTTCAATCTCTGGTTTTATGCAGCACCCCAACTCACCTTTACCCTTAAGCAAGCATAAGTTGGTTTTCTAAATTTGAGACCCTGTTCTGTTCTGTAATTCAGTTCCTGTGTAGCCAAGTTTCCATTCCGTGTATTAGTGATATCTTATGATGTTTCTTTTTCTGTGTGACTTATTTCAGTTAGAATCATCGTACCTGAATCCACTCATTATGCTGCTACGGGCCTGATGACATAGATTTCATTGCTGAGTGATACTGCATTGTACGTAAGTACCACAAGTTCTTTATCCATTTTTCACTTTCTGCAATGTTGAACTTGTACTGTAAACGAGGTTCTTGTAAACAGAGCCGTTCGAAACTTTGGGGTGGCTGTGTCTTTTTGATTTTAAATTCCCTAAGCTATAGGACCATAAGTGGAAGTGCCCTAGGCTCTGTTGCTTTGTTTTTTAGATGTTTCAGGAAACACCATACACTTCTCCCGAGTGTTTGTTGGCAATTTACATCCCGCCCTTCAGCATAACAAGGCTCCCAGTTCTCCATGGCCTGTCCTGCCTTTCTGGATTTTACACTTTTTTCAGATGGCCCTTTTGACCGGGGGGAAGTGAGACTTCATTGTAGTGCAGATTTCCTTTGCAAGCTTGCTTGGTTGGCCAAAAAGGGCGTATGCGTTTTTTCCTGAATATATTCAGGAAAAAACGCATACGCCCTTTTTGGCCAAGTGCATCATTGTGGACGTTCTGCCTCTTTTCCTATGCTTTCAATGCAATTCCAGTCTACCTCCTGAAATCGGTTTCCTGCAATTCTGCCCCGCTTTCAAGTCCTCTTGGCAGCCTTACTTCAGTCTATTTTTGGACGATAGCTGTCATTTATAACTCTGCAGGTTTGTGAATTACAGTGCCCCTGAGCTCCTTTCTTCAACTCGCTTTCCTTTGAGCTGGCCGCAACACCGCAGGATGGCTTCATGCCCTAATCTCGTTCCAGCACGGCAGGCTGAGCCTTTGGTTATTTCCTCTTCCTGGTGGGAAATGAGAGTTAAATTTGCCCGTCCAGACACCTCCAGCTAGCCTCTCATTGGTTCCCGCTATTCCTGTTCACCTTCCGCAGAAATTGCTAACTGGGCCAAACAAGAGGTTAAAGGGACTGACTCTCCAAGTCGGGAGAGTGATAGTAAAGCGTCTGGAATGTTGCACCCGAGTACCAGGGGAGGAAAACTGAGACATATTTGAACACGTCTCCCGTTCACATGGTTGATCATACTTGGGTTCCACATGCATGTTTTAGCTGAAGGAAGAATACCTAAAACCTCGGTAGTTGAAACCCGTGGAATGGGTACCATGCAATATGACTTCAAAGGGTCTTCATTTGCTCACCGAACCTCTCCAATCCTATCACTGCTGCGTTTATGCCCCTGTACACATGCTTGATTCTGTTTCGGAGACATAGCAATCCATAGGTTTTAAGATACTTACTAGTCAGGTACATTCTTAGGCGTTTAATATGCGGTGTTGAGTCCATTTCGTTGAGCAAGGAGTAGCTCTTGTCTATTCCATATTTGTCTTAAGGAACTTTATCTGTGCTCATTTCAATCTCTGGTTTTATGCAGCACCCCAACTCACCTTTCCCCTTAAGCAAGCATAAGTTGGTTTTCTAAATTTGAGACCCTGTTCTGTTCTGTAATTCAGTTCCTGTGTAGCCAAGTTTACATTCCGTGTATTACTGATATCTTATGATGTTTCTTTTTCTGTGTGACTTATTTCAGTTAGAATCATCGTACCTGAATCCACTCATTGTGCTGCTAAGGGCCTGATGACACAGATTTCATTGCTGAGTGATATTGCTTTGTAAGTAAATACCACAACTTCTTTATCCATTTTTCAATTTCTACGATGTTGAACTTGTACTGTAAACGAGGTTCTTGTAAACAGAGCCATTCCAAACTTTGGGGTGGCTGTGTCTTTTTGATTTTAATTTCCCTAAGCTATAGGACGCTAAGTGGAAGTGCCCTAGGCTCTGTTGCTTTGTTTTTTAGATGTTTCAGGAAACACCATACACTTCTCCCGAGTGTTTGTTGGCAATTTACATCCCGCCCTTCAGCATAACAAGGCTCCCAGTTCTCCATGGCCTGTCCTGCCTTTCTGGATTTTACACTTTTTTCAGATGGCCCTTTTGACCGGGGGGAAGTGAGACTTCATTGTAGTGCAGATTTCCTTTGCAAGCTTGCTTGGTTGGCCAAAAAGGGCGTATGCGTTTTTTCCTGAATATATTCAGGAAAAAACGCATACGCCCTTTTTGGCCAAGTGCATCATTGTGGACGTTCTGCCTCTTTTCCTATGCTTTCAATGCAATTCCAGTCTACCTCCTGAAATCGGTTTCCTGCAATTCTGCCCCGCTTTCAAGTCCTCTTGGCAGCCTTACTTCAGTCTATTTTTGGACGATAGCTGTCATTTATAACTCTGCAGGTTTGTGAATTACAGTGCCCCTGAGCTCCTTTCTTCAACTCGCTTTCTTTTGAGCTGGCCGCAACACCGCAGGATGGCTTCAGGCCCTAATCTGGTTCCAGCACGGCACGCTGAGCCTTTGGTTATTTCCTCTTCCTGGTGGGAAATGAGAGTTAAATTTGCCCGTCCAGACACCTCCAGCTAGCCTCTCATTGGTTCTCGCTATTCCTGTTCATCTTCCGCAGAAATTGCAAACTGGGCCAAACAGGAGGTTAAAGGCGCTGACTTTTCAAGTGGGGAGAGTGTTAGTAAAGCGTCTGGAATGTTGCACCCGAGTACCAGGGGAGGAAAACTGAGACATATTTGAACACGTCTCCCGTTCACATGGTTGATCATACTTGGGTTCCACATGCATGTTTTAGCTGAAGGAAGAATACCTAAAACCTGGGTAGTTGAAACCCGTGGAATGGGTACCATGCAATATGACTTCAAAGGGTCTTCATTTGCTCACCGAACCTCTCCAATCCTATCACTGCTGCGTTTATGCCCCTGTACACATGCTTGATTCTGTTTCGGAGACATAGCAATCCATAGGTTTTAAGATACTTACTAGTCAGGTACATTCTTAGGCGTTTAATATGCGGTGTTGAGTCCATTTCGTTGAGCAAGGAGTAGCTCTTGTCTATTCCATATTTGTCTTAAGGAACTTTATCTGTGCTCATTTCAATCTCTGGTTTTATGCAGCACCCCAACTCACCTTTCCCCTTAAGCAAGCATAAGTTGGTTTTCTAAATTTGAGACCCTGTTCTGTTCTGTAATTCAGTTCCTGTGTAGCTAAGTTTACATTCCGTGTATTACTGATATCTTATGATGTTTCTTTTTCTGTGTGACTTATTTCAGTTAGAATCATCGTACCTGAATCCACTCATTGTGCTGCTAAGGGCCTGATGACACAGATTTCATTGCTGAGTGATATTGCTTTGTAAGTAAATACCACAACTTCTTTATCCATTTTTCAATTTCTACGATGTTGAACTTGTACTGTAAACGAGGTTCTTGTAAACAGAGCCATTCCAAACTTTGGGGTGGCTGTGTCTTTTTGATTTTAAATTCCCTAAGCTATAGGACCATAAGTGGAAGTGCCCTAGGCTCTGTTGCTTTGTTTTTTAGATGTTTCAGGAAACACCATACACTTCTCCCGAGTGGTTGTTGGCAATTTACATCCCGCCCATCAGCATAACAAGGCTCCCAGTTCTCCATGGCCTGTCCTGCCTTTCTGGATTTTACACTTTTTTCAGATGGCCCTTTTGACCGGGGGGAAGTGAGACTTCATTGTAGGGCAGATTTCCTTTGCAAGCTTGCTTGGTTGGCCAAAAAGGGCGTATGCGTTTTTTCCTGAATATATTCAGGAAAAAACGCATACGCCCTTTTTGGCCAAGTGCATCATTGTGGACGTTCTGCCTCTTTTCCTATGCTTGCAATGCAATTCCAGTCTACCTCCTGAAATCGGTTTCCTGCAATTCTGCCCCGCTTTCAAGTCCTCTTGGCAGCCTTACTTCAGTCTATTTTTGGACGATAGCTGTCATTTATAACTCTGCAGCTTTGTGAATTACAGTGCCCCTGAGCTCCTTTCTTCAACTCGCTTTCTTGTGACCTGGCCGCAACACCGCAGGATGGCTTCAGGCCCTAATCTGGTTCCGGCACGGCACGCTGAGCCTTTGGTTAATTCCTCTTCCTGGTGGGAAATGAGAGTTAAATTTGCCCATCCAGACACCTCCAGCTAGTCTCTCATTGGTTCTCGCTATTCCTGTTCATCTTCCACAGAAATTGCAAACTGGGCCAAACAGGAGGTTAAAGGGACTGACTCTCCAAGTGGGGAGAGTGTTAGTAAAGCGTCTGGAATGTTGCACCCGAGTACCAGGGTACGAAAACTGAGACATATTTGAACACGTCTCCCGATCACATGGTTGATCATACTCTAGGTTCCACATGCATGTTTTAGCTGAAGGAAGAATACCTTAAACCTGGGTAGTTGAAACCCGTGGAATGGGTACCATGCAATATGACTTCAAAGGGTCTTCATTTGCTCACCGAACCTCTCCAATCCTATCACTGCTGCGTTTATGCCCCTGTACACATGCTTGATTCTCTTTCGGAGACATAGCAATCCATAGGTTTTAAGATACTTACTAGTCAGGTACATTCTTAGGCATTTAATATGCGGTGTTGAGTCCATTTCGTTGAGCAAGGAGTAGCTCTTGTCTATTCCATATTTGGCTTAAGGAACTTTATCTGTGCTCATTTCAATCTCTGGTTTTATGCAGCACCCCAACTCACCTTTACCCTTAAGCAAGCATAAGTTGGTTTTCTAAATTTGAGACCCTGTTCTGTTCTGTAATTCAGTTCCTGTGTAGCCAAGTTTCCATTCCGTGTATTACTGATATCTTATGATGTTTCTTTTTCTGTGTGACTTATTTCAGTTAGAATCATCGTACCTGAATCCACTCATTATGCTGCTACGGGCCTGATGACATAGATTTCATTGCTGAGTGATACTGCATTGTACGTAAGTACCACAAGTTCTTTATCCATTTTTCACTTTCTGCGATGTTGAACTTCTACTGTAAACGAGGTTCTTGTAAACAGAGCCGTTCGAAACTTTGGGGTGGCTGTGTCTTTTTGATTTTAAATTCCCTAAGCTATAGGACCATAAGTGGAAGTGCCCTAGGCTCTGTTGCTTTGTTTTTTAGATGTTTCAGGAAACACCATACACTTCTCCCGAGTGTTTGTTGGCAATTTACATCCCGCCCTTCAGCATAACAAGGCTCCCAGTTCTCCATGGCCTGTCCTGCCTTTCTGGATTTTACACTTTTTTCAGATGGCCCTTTTGACCGGGGGGAAGTGAGACTTCATTGTAGTGCAGATTTCCTTTGCAAGCTTGCTTGGTTGGCCAAAAAGGGCGTATGCGTTTTTTCCTGAATATATTCAGGAAAAAACGCATACGCCCTTTTTGGCCAAGTGCATCATTGTGGACGTTCTGCCTCTTTTCCTATGCTTTCAATGCAATTCCAGTCTACCTCCTGAAATCGGTTTCCTGCAATTCTGCCCCGCTTTCAAGTCCTCTTGGCAGCCTTACTTCAGTCTATTTTTGGACGATAGCTGTCATTTATAACTCTGCAGGTTTGTGAATTACAGTGCCCCTGAGCTCCTTTCTTCAACTCGCTTTCTTTTGAGCTGGCCGCAACACCGCAGGATGGCTTCAGGCCCTAATCTGGTTCCAGCACGGCACGCTGAGCCTTTGGTTATTTCCTCTTCCTGGTGGGAAATGAGAGTTAAATTTGCCCGTCCAGACACCTCCAGCTAGCCTCTCATTGGTTCTCGCTATTCCTGTTCATCTTCCGCAGAAATTGCAAACTGGGCCAAACAGGAGGTTAAAGGCGCTGACTTTTCAAGTGGGGAGAGTGTTAGTAAAGCGTCTGGAATGTTGCACCCGAGTACCAGGGGAGGAAAACTGAGACATATTTGAACACGTCTCCCGTTCACATGGTTGATCATACTTGGGTTCCACATGCATGTTTTAGCTGAAGGAAGAATACCTAAAACCTGGGTAGTTGAAACCCGTGGAATGGGTACCATGCAATATGACTTCAAAGGGTCTTCATTTGCTCACCGAACCTCTCCAATCCTATCACTGCTGCGTTTATGCCCCTGTACACATGCTTGATTCTGTTTCGGAGACATAGCAATCCATAGGTTTTAAGATACTTACTAGTCAGGTACATTCTTAGGCGTTTAATATGCGGTGTTGAGTCCATTTCGTTGAGCAAGGAGTAGCTCTTGTCTATTCCATATTTGTCTTAAGGAACTTTATCTGTGCTCATTTCAATCTCTGGTTTTATGCAGCACCCCAACTCACCTTTCCCCTTAAGCAAGCATAAGTTGGTTTTCTAAATTTGAGACCCTGTTCTGTTCTGTAATTCAGTTCCTGTGTAGCCAAGTTTACATTCCGTGTATTACTGATATCTTATGATGTTTCTTTTTCTGTGTGACTTATTTCAGTTAGAATCATCGTACCTGAATCCACTCATTGTGCTGCTAAGGGCCTGATGACACAGATTTCATTGCTGAGTGATATTGCTTTGTAAGTAAATACCACAACTTCTTTATCCATTTTTCAATTTCTACGATGTTGAACTTGTACTGTAAACGAGGTTCTTGTAAACAGAGCCATTCCAAACTTTGGGGTGGCTGTGTCTTTTTGATTTTAATTTCCCTAAGCTATAGGACGCTAAGTGGAAGTGCCCTAGGCTCTGTTGCTTTGTTTTTTAGATGTTTCAGGAAACACCATACACTTCTCCCGAGTGGTTGTTGGCAATTTACATCCCGCCCATCAGCATAACAAGGCTCCCAGTTCTCCATGGCCTGTCCTGCCTTTCTGGATTTTACACTTTTTTCAGATGGCCCTTTTGACCGGGGGGAAGTGAGACTTCATTGTAGGGCAGATTTCCTTTGCAAGCTTGCTTGGTTGGCCAAAAAGGGCGTATGCGTTTTTTCCTGAATATATTCAGGAAAAAACGCATACGCCCTTTTTGGCCAAGTGCATCATTGTGGACGTTCTGCCTCTTTTCCTATGCTTGCAATGCAATTCCAGTCTACCTCCTGAAATCGGTTTCCTGCAATTCTGCCCCGCTTTCAAGTCCTCTTGGCAGCCTTACTTCAGTCTATTTTTGGACGATAGCTGTCATTTATAACTCTGCAGCTTTGTGAATTACAGTGCCCCTGAGCTCCTTTCTTCAACTCGCTTTCTTGTGACCTGGCCGCAACACCGCAGGATGGCTTCAGGCCCTAATCTGGTTCTGGCACGACACGCTGAGCCTTTGGTTAATTCCTCTTCCTGGTGGGAAATGAGAGTTAAATTTGCCCATCCAGACACCTCCAGCTAGTCTCTCATTGGTTCTCGCTATTCCTGTTCATCTTCCACAGAAATTGCAAACTGGGCCAAACAGGAGGTTAAAGGGACTGACTCTCCAAGTGGGGAGAGTGTTAGTAAAGCGTCTGGAATGTTGCACCCGAGTAGCAGGGTACGAAAACTGAGACATATTTGAAAAAGTCTCCCGATCACATGGTTGATCATACTCTAGGTTCCACATGCATGTTTTAGCTGAAGGAAGAATACCTTAAACCTGGGTAGTTGAAACCCGTGGAATGGGTACCATGCAATATGACTTCAAAGGGTCTTCATTTGCTCACCGAACCTCTCCAATCCTATCACTGCTGCGTTTATGCCCCTGTACACATGCTTGATTCTCTTTTGGAGACATAGCAATCCATAGGTTTTAAGATACTTACTAGTCAGGTACATTCTTAGGCATTTAATATGCGGTGTTGAGTCCATTTCGTTGAGCAAGGAGTAGCTCTTGTCTATTCCATATTTGGCTTAAGGAACTTTATCTGTGCTCATTTCAATCTCTGGTTTTATGCAGCACCCCAACTCACCTTTACCCTTAAGCAAGCATAAGTTGGTTTTCTAAATTTGAGACCCTGTTCTGTTCTGTAATTCAGTTCCTGTGTAGCCAAGTTTCCATTCCGTGTATTAGTGATATCTTATGATGTTTCTTTTTCTGTGTGACTTATTTCAGTTAGAATCATCGTACCTGAATCCACTCATTATGCTGCTACGGGCCTGATGACATAGATTTCATTGCTGAGTGATACTGCATTGTACGTAAGTACCACAAGTTCTTTATCCATTTTTCACTTTCTGCGATGTTGAACTTCTACTGTAAACGAGGTTCTTGTAAACAGAGCCGTTCGAAACTTTGGGGTGGCTGTGTCTTTTTGATTTTAAATTCCCTTAGCTATAGGACCATAAGTGGAAGTGCCCTAGGCTCTGTTGCTTTGTTTTTTAGATGTTTCAGGAAACACCATACACTTCTCCCGAGTGTTTGTTGGCAATTTACATCCCGCCCTTCAGCATAACAAGGCTCCCAGTTCTCCATGGCCTGTCCTGCCTTTCTGGATTTTACACTTTTTTCAGATGGCCCTTTTGACCGGGGGGAAGTGAGACTTCATTGTAGTGCAGATTTCCTTTGCAAGCTTGCTTGGTTGGCCAAAAAGGGCGTATGCGTTTTTTCCTGAATATATTCAGGAAAAAACGCATACGCCCTTTTTGGCCAAGTGCATCATTGTGGACGTTCTGCCTCTTTTCCTATGCTTTCAATGCAATTCCAGTCTACCTCCTGAAATCGGTTTCCTGCAATTCTGCCCCGCTTTCAAGTCCTCTTGGCAGCCTTACTTCAGTCTATTTTTGGACGATAGCTGTCATTTATAACTCTGCAGGTTTGTGAATTACAGTGCCCCTGAGCTCCTTTCTTCAACTCGCTTTCTTTTGAGCTGGCCGCAACACCGCAGGATGGCTTCAGGCCCTAATCTGGTTCCGGCACGGCACGCTGAGCCTTTGGTTATTTCCTCTTCCTGGTGGGAAATGAGAGTTAAATTTGCCCGTCCAGACACCTCCAGCTAGCCTCTCATTGGTTCTCACTATTCCTGTTCATCTTCCGCAGAAATTGCAAACTGGTACAAACAGGAGGTTAAAGGCGCTGACTTTCCAAGTGGGGAGAGTGTTAGTAAAGCGTCTGGAATGTTGCACCCGAGTACCAGTGTACGAAAACTGAGACATATTTGAACACGTCTCCCGATCACATGGTTGATCATACTCTAGGTCCCACATGCATGTTTTAGCTGAAGGAAGAATACCTTAAACCTGGGTAGTTGAAACCCGTGGAATGGGTACCATGCAATATGACTTCAAAGGGTCTTCATTTGCTCACCGAACCTCTCCAATCCTATCACTGCTGCGTTTATGCCCCTGTACACATGCTTGATTCTGTTTCGGAGACATAGCAATCCATAGGTTTTAAGATACTTACTAGTCAGGTACATTCTTAGGCGTTTAATATGCGGTGTTGAGTCCATTTCGTTGAGCAAGGAGTAGCTCTTGTCTATTCCATATTTGTCTTAAGGAA
Organism: Delphinus delphis; assembly: GCF_949987515.2. Taxonomy (NCBI): domain Eukaryota; kingdom Metazoa; phylum Chordata; class Mammalia; order Artiodactyla; family Delphinidae; genus Delphinus; species Delphinus delphis. The sequence goes on from NW_027192714.1 coordinate 949,663, forward strand.
CTTTATCTGTGCTCATTTCAATCTCTGGTTTTATGCAGCACCCCAACTCACCTTTCCCCTTAAGCAAGCATAAGTTGGTTTTCTAAATTTGAGACCCTGTTCTGTTCTGTAATTCAGTTCCTGTGTAGCTAAGTTTACATTCCGTGTATTACTGATATCTTATGATGTTTCTTTTTCTGTGTGACTTATTTCAGTTAGAATCATCGTACCTGAATCCACTCATTGTGCTGCTAAGGGCCTGATGACACAGATTTCATTGCTGAGTGATATTGCTTTGTAAGTAAATACCACAACTTCTTTATCCATTTTTCAATTTCTACGATGTTGAACTTGTACTGTAAACGAGGTTCTTGTAAACAGAGCCATTCCAAACTTTGGGGTGGCTGTGTCTTTTTGATTTTAAATTCCCTAAGCTATAGGACCATAAGTGGAAGTGCCCTAGGCTCTGTTGCTTTGTTTTTTAGATGTTTCAGGAAACACCATACACTTCTCCCGAGTGGTTGTTGGCAATTTACATCCCGCCCATCAGCATAACAAGGCTCCCAGTTCTCCATGGCCTGTCCTGCCTTTCTGGATTTTACACTTTTTTCAGATGGCCCTTTTGACCGGGGGGAAGTGAGACTTCATTGTAGGGCAGATTTCCTTTGCAAGCTTGCTTGGTTGGCCAAAAAGGGCGTATGCGTTTTTTCCTGAATATATTCAGGAAAAAACGCATACGCCCTTTTTGGCCAAGTGCATCATTGTGGACGTTCTGCCTCTTTTCCTATGCTTGCAATGCAATTCCAGTCTACCTCCTGAAATCGGTTTCCTGCAATTCTGCCCCGCTTTCAAGTCCTCTTGGCAGCCTTACTTCAGTCTATTTTTGGACGATAGCTGTCATTTATAACTCTGCAGCTTTGTGAATTACAGTGCCCCTGAGCTCCTTTCTTCAACTCGCTTTCTTGTGACCTGGCCGCAACACCGCAGGATGGCTTCAGGCCCTAATCTGGTTCTGGCACGACACGCTGAGCCTTTGGTTAATTCCTCTTCCTGGTGGGAAATGAGAGTTAAATTTGCCCATCCAGACACCTCCAGCTAGTCTCTCATTGGTTCTCGCTATTCCTGTTCATCTTCCACAGAAATTGCAAACTGGGCCAAACAGGAGGTTAAAGGGACTGACTCTCCAAGTGGGGAGAGTGTTAGTAAAGCGTCTGGAATGTTGCACCCGAGTACCAGGGTACGAAAACTGAGACATATTTGAACACGTCTCCCGATCACATGGTTGATCATACTCTAGGTTCCACATGCATGTTTTAGCTGAAGGAAGAATACCTTAAACCTGGGTAGTTGAAACCCGTGGAATGGGTACCATGCAATATGACTTCAAAGGGTCTTCATTTGCTCACCGAACCTCTCCAATCCTATCACTGCTGCGTTTATGCCCCTGTACACATGCTTGATTCTCTTTCGGAGACATAGCAATCCATAGGTTTTAAGATACTTACTAGTCAGGTACATTCTTAGGCATTTAATATGCGGTGTTGAGTCCATTTCGTTGAGCAAGGAGTAGCTCTTGTCTATTCCATATTTGGCTTAAGGAACTTTATCTGTGCTCATTTCAATCTCTGGTTTTATGCAGCACCCCAACTCACCTTTCCCCTTAAGCAAGCATAAGTTGGTTTTCTAAATTTGAGACCCTGTTCTGTTCTGTAATTCAGTTCCTGTGTAGCCAAGTTTCCATTCCGTGTATTACTGATATCTTATGATGTTTCTTTTTCTGTGTGACTTATTTCAGTTAGAATCATCGTACCTGAATCCACTCATTATGCTGCTACGGGCCTGATGACATAGATTTCATTGCTGAGTGATACTGCATTGTACGTAAGTACCACAAGTTCTTTATCCATTTTTCACTTTCTGCGATGTTGAACTTCTACTGTAAACGAGGTTCTTGTAAACAGAGCCGTTCGAAACTTTGGGGTGGCTGTGTCTTTTTGATTTTAAATTCCCTAAGCTATAGGACCATAAGTGGAAGTGCCCTAGGCTCTGTTGCTTTGTTTTTTAGATGTTTCAGGAAACACCATACACTTCTCCCGAGTGTTTGTTGGCAATTTACATCCCGCCCTTCAGCATAACAAGGCTCCCAGTTCTCCATGGCCTGTCCTGCCTTTCTGGATTTTACACTTTTTTCAGATGGCCCTTTTGACCGGGGGGAAGTGAGACTTCATTGTAGTGCAGATTTCCTTTGCAAGCTTGCTTGGTTGGCCAAAAAGGGCGTATGCGTTTTTTCCTGAATATATTCAGGAAAAAACGCATACGCCCTTTTTGGCCAAGTGCATCATTGTGGACGTTCTGCCTCTTTTCCTATGCTTTCAATGCAATTCCAGTCTACCTCCTGAAATCGGTTTCCTGCAATTCTGCCCCGCTTTCAAGTCCTCTTGGCAGCCTTACTTCAGTCTATTTTTGGACGATAGCTGTCATTTATAACTCTGCAGGTTTGTGAATTACAGTGCCCCTGAGCTCCTTTCTTCAACTCGCTTTCTTGTGAGCTGGCCGCAACACCGCAGGATGGCTTCAGGCCCTAATCTGGTTCCAGCACGGCACGCTGAGCCTTTGGTTATTTCCTCTTCCTGGTGGGAAATGAGAGTTAAATTTGCCCGTCCAGACACCTCCAGCTAGCCTCTCATTGGTTCTCGCTATTCCTGTTCATCTTCCGCAGAAATTGCAAACTGGGCCAAACAGGAGGTTAAAGGCGCTGACTTTTCAAGTGGGGAGAGTGTTAGTAAAGCGTCTGGAATGTTGCACCCGAGTACCAGGGGAGGAAAACTGAGACATATTTGAACACGTCTCCCGTTCACATGGTTGATCATACTTGGGTTCCACATGCATGTTTTAGCTGAAGGAAGAATACCTAAAACCTGGGTAGTTGAAACCCGTGGAATGGGTACCATGCAATATGACTTCAAAGGGTCTTCATTTGCTCACCGAACCTCTCCAATCCTATCACTGCTGCGTTTATGCCCCTGTACACATGCTTGATTCTGTTTCGGAGACATAGCAATCCATAGGTTTTAAGATACTTACTAGTCAGGTACATTCTTAGGCGTTTAATATGCGGTGTTGAGTCCATTTCGTTGAGCAAGGAGTAGCTCTTGTCTATTCCATATTTGTCTTAAGGAACTTTATCTGTGCTCATTTCAATCTCTGGTTTTATGCAGCACCCCAACTCACCTTTCCCCTTAAGCAAGCATAAGTTGGTTTTCTAAATTTGAGACCATGTTCTGTTCTGTAATTCAGTTCCTGTGTAGCCAAGTTTACATTCCGTGTATTACTGATATCTTATGATGTTTCTTTTTCTGTGTGACTTATTTCAGTTAGAATCATCGTACCTGAATCCACTCATTGTGCTGCTAAGGGCCTGATGACACAGATTTCATTGCTGAGTGATATTGCTTTGTAAGTAAATACCACAACTTCTTTATCCATTTTTCAATTTCTACGATATTGAACTTGTACTGTAAACGAGGTTCTTGTAAACAGAGCCATTCCAAACTTTGGGGTGGCTGTGTCTTTTTGATTTTAAATTCCCTAAGCTATAGGACCATAAGTGGAAGTGCCCTAGGCTCTGTTGCTTTGTTTTTTAGATGTTTCAGGAAACACCATACACTTCTCCCGAGTGGTTGTTGGCAATTTACATCCCGCCCATCAGCATAACAAGGCTCCCAGTTCTCCATGGCCTGTCCTGCCTTTCTGGATTTTACACTTTTTTCAGATGGCCCTTTTGACCGGGGGGAAGTGAGACTTCATTGTAGGGCAGATTTCCTTTGCAAGCTTGCTTGGTTGGCCAAAAAGGGCGTATGCGTTTTTTCCTGAATATATTCAGGAAAAAACGCATACGCCCTTTTTGGCCAAGTGCATCATTGTGGACGTTCTGCCTCTTTTCCTATGCTTGCAATGCAATTCCAGTCTACCTCCTGAAATCGGTTTCCTGCAATTCTGCCCCGCTTTCAAGTCCTCTTGGCAGCCTTACTTCAGTCTATTTTTGGACGATAGCTGTCATTTATAACTCTGCAGCTTTGTGAATTACAGTGCCCCTGAGCTCCTTTCTTCAACTCGCTTTCTTGTGACCTGGCCGCAACACCGCAGGATGGCTTCAGGCCCTAATCTGGTTCTGGCACGACACGCTGAGCCTTTGGTTAATTCCTCTTCCTGGTGGGAAATGAGAGTTAAATTTGCCCATCCAGACACCTCCAGCTAGTCTCTCATTGGTTCTCGCTATTCCTGTTCATCTTCCACAGAAATTGCAAACTGGGCCAAACAGGAGGTTAAAGGGACTGACTCTCCAAGTGGGAAGAGTGTTAGTAAAGCGTCTGGAATGTTGCACCCGAGTAGCAGGGTACGAAAACTGAGACATATTTGAACACGTCTCCCGATCACATGGTTGATCATACTCTAGGTTCCACATGCATGTTTTAGCTGAAGGAAGAATACCTTAAACCTGGGTAGTTGAAACCCGTGGAATGGGTACCATGCAATATGACTTCAAAGGGTCTTCATTTGCTCACCGAACCTCTCCAATCCTATCACTGCTGCGTTTATGCCCCTGTACACATGCTTGATTCTCTTTCGGAGACATAGCAATCCATAGGTTTTAAGATACTTACTAGTCAGGTACATTCTTAGGCATTTAATATGCGGTGTTGAGTCCATTTCGTTGAGCAAGGAGTAGCTCTTGTCTATTCCATATTTGGCTTAAGGAACTTTATCTGTGCTCATTTCAATCTCTGGTTTTATGCAGCACCCCAACTCACCTTTACCCTTAAGCAAGCATAAGTTGGTTTTCTAAATTTGAGACCCTGTTCTGTTCTGTAATTCAGTTCCTGTGTAGCCAAGTTTCCATTCCGTGTATTAGTGATATCTTATGATGTTTCTTTTTCTGTGTGACTTATTTCAGTTAGAATCATCGTACCTGAATCCACTCATTATGCTGCTACGGGCCTGATGACATAGATTTCATTGCTGAGTGATACTGCATTGTACGTAAGTACCACAAGTTCTTTATCCATTTTTCACTTTCTGCGATGTTGAACTTCTACTGTAAACGAGGTTCTTGTAAACAGAGCCGTTCGAAACTTTGGGGTGGCTGTGTCTTTTTGATTTTAAATTCCCTTAGCTATAGGACCATAAGTGGAAGTGCCCTAGGCTCTGTTGCTTTGTTTTTTAGATGTTTCAGGAAACACCATACACTTCTCCCGAGTGTTTGTTGGCAATTTACATCCCGCCCTTCAGCATAACAAGGCTCCCAGTTCTCCATGGCCTGTCCTGCCTTTCTGGATTTTACACTTTTTTCAGATGGCCCTTTTGACCGGGGGGAAGTGAGACTTCATTGTAGTGCAGATTTCCTTTGCAAGCTTGCTTGGTTGGCCAAAAAGGGCGTATGCGTTTTTTCCTGAATATATTCAGGAAAAAACGCATACGCCCTTTTTGGCCAAGTGCATCATTGTGGACGTTCTGCCTCTTTTCCTATGCTTTCAATGCAATTCCAGTCTACCTCCTGAAATCGGTTTCCTGCAATTCTGCCCCGCTTTCAAGTCCTCTTGGCAGCCTTACTTCAGTCTATTTTTGGACGATAGCTGTCATTTATAACTCTGCAGGTTTGTGAATTACAGTGCCCCTGAGCTCCTTTCTTCAACTCGCTTTCTTTTGAGCTGGCCGCAACACCGCAGGATGGCTTCAGGCCCTAATCTGGTTCCGGCACGGCACGCTGAGCCTTTGGTTATTTCCTCTTCCTGGTGGGAAATGAGAGTTAAATTTGCCCGTCCAGACACCTCCAGCTAGCCTCTCATTGGTTCTCACTATTCCTGTTCATCTTCCGCAGAAATTGCAAACTGGTACAAACAGGAGGTTAAAGGCGCTGACTTTCCAAGTGGGGAGAGTGTTAGTAAAGCGTCTGGAATGTTGCACCCGAGTACCAGTGTACGAAAACTGAGACATATTTGAACACGTCTCCCGATCACATGGTTGATCATACTCTAGGTCCCACATGCATGTTTTAGCTGAAGGAAGAATACCTTAAACCTGGGTAGTTGAAACCCGTGGAATGGGTACCATGCAATATGACTTCAAAGGGTCTTCATTTGCTCACCGAACCTCTCCAATCCTATCACTGCTGCGTTTATGCCCCTGTACACATGCTTGATTCTCTTTCGGAGACATAGCAATCCATAGGTTTTAAGATACTTACTAGTCAGGTACATTCTTAGGCATTTAATATGGGGTGTTGAGTCCATTTCGTTGAGCAAGGAGTAGCTCTTGTCTATTCCATATTTGGCTTAAGGAACTTTATCTGTGCTCATTTCAATCTCTGGTTTTATGCAGCACCCCAACTCACCTTTACCCTTAAGCAAGCATAAGTTGGTTTTCTAAATTTGAGACCCTGTTCTGTTCTGTAATTCAGTTCCTGTGTAGCCAAGTTTACATTCCGTGTATTACTGATATCTTATGATGTTTCTTTTTCTGTGTGACTTATTTCAGTTAGAATCATCGTACCTGAATCCACTCATTATGCTGCTACGGGCCTGATGACATAGATTTCATTGCTGAGTGATACTGCATTGTACGTAAGTACCACAAGTTCTTTATCCATTTTTCACTTTCTGCGATGTTGAACTTGTACTGTAAACGAGGTTCTTGTAAACAGAGCCGTTCCAAACTTTGGGGTGGCTGTGTCTTTTTGATTTTAATTTCCCTAAGCTATAGGACCATAAGTGGAAGTGCCCTAGGCTCTGTTGCTTTGTTTTTTAGATGTTTCAGGAAACACCATACACTTCTCCCGAGTGGTTGTTGGCAATTTACATCCCGCCCATCAGCATAACAAGGCTCCCAGTTCTCCATGGCCTGTCCTGCCTTTCTGGATTTTACACTTTTTTCAGATGGCCCTTTTGACCGGGGGGAAGTGAGACTTCATTGTAGTGCAGATTTCCTTTGCAAGCTTGCTTGGTTGGCCAAAAAGGGCGTATGCGTTTTTTCCTGAATATATTCAGGAAAAAACGTATACGCCCTTTTTGGCCAAGTGCATCATTGTGGACGTTCTGCCTCTTTTCCTATGCTTTCAATGCAATTCCAGTCTACCTCCTGAAATCGGTTTCCTGCAATTCTGCCCCGCTATCAAATCCTCTTGGCAGCCTTACTTCAGTCTATTTTTGGACGATAGCTGTCATTTATAACTCTGCAGGTTTGTGAATTACAGTGCCCCTGAGCTCCTTTCTTCAACTCGCTTTCTTGTGACCTGGCCGCAACACCGCAGGATGTCTTCAGGCCCTAATCTGGTTCCGGCACGGCATGCTGAGCCTTTGGTTATTTCCTCTTCCTGGTGGGAAATGAGAGTTAAATTTGCCCGTCCAGACACCTCCAGCTAGTCTCTCATTGATTCTCGCTATTCCTGTTCATCTTCCGCAGAAATTGCAAACTGGGCCAAACAGGAGGTTAAAGGCGCTGACTTTCCAAGTGGGGAGAGTGTTAGTAAAGTGTCTGGAATGTTGCACCCGAGTACCAGGGGAGGAAAACTGAGACATATTTGAACACGTCTCCCGTTCACATGGTTGATCATACTTGGGTTCCACATGCATGTTTTAGCTGAAGGAAGAATACCTAAAACCTGGGTAGTTGAAACCCGTGGAATGGGTACCATGCAATATGACTTCAAAGGGTCTTCATTTGCTCACCGAACCTCTCCAATCCTATCACTGCTGCGTTTATGCCCCTGTACACATGCTTGATTCTCTTTTGGAGACATAGCAATCCATAGGTTTTAAGATACTTACTAGTCAGGTACATTCTTAGGCGTTTAATATGCGGTGTTGAGTCCATTTCGTTGAGCAAGGAGTAGCTCTTGTCTATTCCATATTTGGCTTAAGGAACTTTATCTGTGCTCATTTCAATCTCTGGTTTTATGCAGCACCCCAACTCACCTTTCCCCTTAAGCAAGCATAAGTTGGTTTTCTAAATTTGAGACCCTGTTCTGTTCTGTAATTCAGTTCCTGTGTAGCCAAGTTTACATTCCGTGTATTACTGATATCTTATGATGTTTCTTTTTCTGTGTGACTTATTTCAGTTAGAATCATCATACCTGAATCCACTCATTGTGCTGCTAAGGGCCTGATGACACAGATTTCATTGCTGAGTGATATTGCTTTGTAAGTAAATACCACAACTTCTTTATCCATTTTTCACTTTCTGCGATGTTGAACTTGTACTGTAAATGAGGTTCTTGTAAACAGAGCCGTTCGAAACTTTGGGGTGGCTGTGTCTTTTTGATTTTAAATTCCCTAAGCTATAGGACCATAAGTGGAAGTGCCCTAGGCTCTGTTGCTTTGTTTTTTAGATGTTTCAGGAAACACCATACACTTCTCCCGAGTGGTTGTTGGCAATTTACATCCCGCCCATCAGCATAACAAGGCTCCCAGTTCTCCATGGCCTGTCCTGCCTTTCTGGATTTTACACTTTTTTCAGATGGCCCTTTTGACCGGGCGGAAGTGAGACTTCATTGTAGTGCAGATTTCCTTTGCAAGCTTGCTTGGTTGGCCAAAAAGGGCGTATGCGTTTTTTCCTGAATATATTCAGGAAAAAACGCATACGCCCTTTTTGGCCAAGTGCATCATTGTGGACGTTCTGCCTCTTTTCCTATGCTTTCAATGCAATTCCAGTCTACCTCCTGAAATCGGTTTCCTGCAATTCTGCCCCGCTTTCAAGTCCTCTTGGCAGCCTTACTTCAGTCTATTTTTGGACGATAGTTGTCATTTATAACTCTGCAGGTTTGTGAATTACAGTGCCCCTGAGCTCCTTTCTTCAACTCGCTTTCTTGTGACCTGGCCGCAACACCGCAGGATGGCTTCAGGCCCTAATCTGGTTCTGGCACGGCATGCTGAGCCTTAGGTTAATTCCTCTTCCTGGTGGGAAATGAGAGTTAAATTTGCCCATCCAGACACCTCCAGCTAGTCTCTCATTGGTTCTCGCTATTCCTGTTCATCTTCCACAGAAATTGCAAACTGGGCCAAACAGGAGGTTAAAGGGACTGACTCTCCAAGTGGGGAGAGTGTTAGTAAAGCATCTGGAATGCTGCACCCGAGTAGCAGGGTACGAAAACTGAGACATATTTGAACACGTCTCCCGATCACATGGTTGATCATACTCTAGGTTCCACATGCATGTTTTAGCTGAAGGAAGAATACCTTAAACCTGGGTAGTTGAAACCCGTGGAATGGGTACCATGCAATATGACTTGAAAGGGTTTTCATTTGCTCACCGAACCTCTCCAATCCTATCACTGCTGCGTTTATGCCCCTGTACACATGCTTGATTCTCTTTCAGAGACATAGCAATCCATAGGTTTTAAGATACTTACTAGTCAGGTACATTCTTAGGCATTTAATATGCGGTGTTGAGTCCATTTCGTTGAGCAAGGAGTAGCTCTTGTCTATTCCATATTTGGCTTAAGGAACTTTATCTGTGCTCATTTCAATCTCTGGTTTTATGCAGCACCCCAACTCACCTTTACCCTTAAGCAAGCATAAGTTGGTTTTCTAAATTTGAGACCCTGTTCTGTTCTGTAATTCAGTTCCTGTGTAGCCAAGTTTACATTCCGTGTATTAGTGATATCTTATGATGTTTCTTTTTCTGTGTGACTTATTTCAGTTAGAATCATCGTACCTGAATCCACTCATTATGCTGCTACGGGCCTGATGACATAGATTTCATTGCTGAGTGATACTGCATTGTACGTAAGTACCACAAGTTCTTTATCCATTTTTCACTTTCTGCGATGTTGAACTTGTACTGTAAACGAGGTTCTTGTAAACAGAGCTGTTCCAAAGTTTGGGGTGGCTGTGTCTTCTTGATTTTAATTTCCCTAAGCTATAGGACCATAAGTGGAAGTGCCCTAGGCTCTGTTGCTTTGTTTTTTAGATGTTTCAGGAATCACCATACACTTCTCCCGAGTGGTTGTTGGCAATTTACATCCCGCCCATCAGCATAACAAGGCTCCCAGTTCTCCATGGCCTGTCCTGCCTTTCTGGATTTTACACTTTTTTCAGATGGCCCTTTTGACCGGGGGGAAGTGAGACTTCATTGTAGTGCAGATTTCCTTTGCAAGCTTGCTTGGTTGGCCAGAAAGGGCGTATGCGTTTTTTCCTGAATATATTCAGGAAAAAACGCATACGCCCTTTTTGGCCAAGTGCATCATTGTGGACGTTCTGCCTCTTTTCCTATGCTTTCAATGCAATTCCAGTCTACCTCCTGAAATCGGTTTCCTGCAATTCTGCCCCGCTTTCAAGTCCTCTTGGCAGCCTTACTTCAGTCTATTTTTGGACGATAGCTGTCATTTATAACTCTGCAGGTTTGTGAATTACAGTGCCCCTGAGCTCCTTTCTACAACTCGCTTTCTTGTGAGCTGGCCGCAACACCGCAGGAAGGCTTCAGGCCCTAATCTGGTTCCGGCACGGCACGCTGAGCCTTTGGTTAATTCCTCTTCCTGGTGGGAAATGAGAGATAAATTTGCCCGTCCAGACACCTCCAGCTAGTCTCTCATTGGTTCTCGCTATTCCTGTTCACCTTCCGCAGAAATTGCAAACTGGGCCAAACAGGAGGTTAAAGGGACTGACTCTCCAAGTCGGGAGAGTGTTAGTAAAGCGTCTGGAATGTTGCACCCGAGTACCAGGGGAGGAAAACTGAGACATATTTGAACACGTCTCCCGTTCACACGGTTGATCATACTCTGGGTTCCACATGCATGTTTTAGCTGAAGGAAGAATACCTTAAACCTGGAGAGTTGAGACCCGTGTAATGGGTACCATGCAATATGACTTCAAAGGGTCTTCATTTGCTCACGAACCTCTCCAATCCTATCACTGCTGCATTTATGCCCCTGTACACATGCTTGATTCTCTTTCGGAGACATAGCAATCCATAGGTTTTAAGATACTTACTAGTCAGGTACATTCTTAGGCGTTTAATATGCGGTGTTGAGTCCATTTCGTTGAGCAAGGAGTAGCTCTTGTCTATTCCATATTTGGCTTAAGGAACTTTATCTGTGCTCATTTCAATCTCTGGTTTTATGCAGCACCCCAACTCACCTTTACCCTTGAGCAAGCATAAGTTGGTTTTCTAAATTTGAGACCCTGTTCTGTTCTGTAATTCAGTTCCTGTGTAGCCAAGTTTACATTCCGTGTATTACTGATATCTTATGATGTTTCTTTTTCTGTGTGACTTATTTCAGTTAGAATCATCATACCTGAATCCACTCATTGTGCTGCTAAGGGCCTGATGACATAGATTTCATTGCTGAGTGATATTGCTTTGTAAGTGAATACCACAACTTCTTTATCCATTTTTCACTTTCTGTGATATTGAACTTGTACGGTAAACGAGGTTCTTGTAAACGGAGGCGTCCCAAACTTTGGGGTGGCTGTGTCTTTTTGATTTTAATTTCCCTAAGCTATAGGACCATAAGTGGAAGTGCCCTAGGCTCTGTTGCTTTGTTTTTTAGATGTTTCAGGAAACACCATACACTTCTCCCAAGTGTCTGTTGGCAATTTACATCCCGCCCATCAGCATAAGAAGGCTCCCAATTCTCAATGGCCTGTCCTGCCTTTCTGGATTTTACACTTTTTTCAGATGGCCCTTTTGACCGGGGGGAAGTGAGACTTCATTGTAGTGCAGATTTCCTTTGCAAGCTTGCTTGGTTGGCCAAAAAGGGCGTATGCGTTTTTTCCTGAATATATTCAGGAAAAAACGCATACGCCCTTTTTGGCCAAGTGCATCATTGTGGACGTTCTGCCTCTTTTCCTATGCTTTCAATGCAATTCCAGTCTACCTCCTGAAATCGGTTTCCTGCAATTCTGCCCCGCTTTCAAGTCCTCTTGGCAGCCTTACTTCAGTCTATTTTTGGACGATAGCTGTCATTTATAACTCTGCAGGTTTGTGAATTACAGTGCCCCTGAGCTCCTTTCTTCAACTCGCTTTCTTGTGACCTGGCCGCAACACCGCAGGATGGCTTCAGGCCCTAATCTGGTTCCGGCACGGCACGCTGAGCCTTTGGTTATTTCCTCTTCCTGGTGGGAAATGAGAGTTAAATTTGCCCGTCCAGACACCTCCAGCTAGTCTCTCATTGGTTCTCGCTATTCCTGTTCATCTTCCGCAGAAATTGGGAACTGGGCCAAACAGGAGGTTAAAGGCGCTGACTTTCCAAGTGGGGAGAGTGTTAGTAAAGCGTCTGGAATGTTGCACCCGAGTACCAGGGGAGGAAAACTGAGACATATTTGAACACGTCTCCCGTTCACATGGTTGATCATACTTGGGTTCCACATGCATGTTATAGCTGAAGGAAGAATACCTTAAACCTGGGTAGTTGAAACCCGTGGAATGGGTACCATGCAATATGACTTCAAAGGGTCTTCATTTGCTCACCGAACCTCTCCAATCCTATCACTGCTGCGTTTATGCCCCTGTACACATGCTTGATTCTCTTTCGGAGACATAGCAATCCATAGGTTTTAAGATACTTACTAGTCAGGTACATTCTTAGGCGTTTAATATGCGGTGTTGAGTCCATTTCGTTGAGCAAGGAGTAGCTCTTGTCTATTCCATATTTGGCTTAAGGAACTTTATCTGTGCTCATTTCAATCTCTGGTTTTATGCAGCACCCCAACTCACCTTTCCCCTTAAGCAAGCATAAGTTGGTTTTCTAAATTTGAGACCCTGTTCTGTTCTGTAATTCAGTTCCTGTGTAGCCAAGTTTACATTCCGTGTATTACTGATATCTTATGATGTTTCTTTTTCTGTGTGACTTATTTCAGTTAGAATCATCATACCTGAATCCACTCATTGTGCTGCTAAGGGCCTGATGACACAGATTTCATTGCTGAGTGATATTGCTTTGTAAGTGAATACCACAACTTCTTTATCCATTTTTCAATTTCTGCGATGTTGAACTTGTACTGTAAACGAGGTTCTTGTAAACAGAGCCGTTCCAAACTTTGGGGTGGCTGTGTCTTTTTGATTTTAAATTCCCTAATCTATAGGACCATAAGTGGAAGTGCCCTAGGCTCTGTTGCTTTGTTTTTTAGATGTTTCAGGAAACACCATACACTTCTCCCAAGTGTCTGTTGGCAATTTACATCCCGCCCATCAGCATAACAAGGCTCCCAGTTCTCCATGGCCTGTCCTGCCTTTCTGGATTTTACACTTTTTTCAGATGGCCCTTTTGACCGGGGGGAAGTGAGACTTCATTGTAGTGCAGATTTCCTTTGCAAGCTTGCTTGGTTGGCCAAAAAGGGCGTATGCGTTTTTACCTGAATATATTCAGGAAAAAACGCATACGCCCTTTTTGGCCAAGTGCATCATTGTGGACGTTCTGCCTCTTTTCCTATGCTTTCAATGCAATTCCAGTCTACCTCCTGAAATCGGTTTCCTGCAATTCTGCCCCGCTTTCAAGTCCTCTTGGCAGCCTTACTTCAGTCTATTTTTGGACGATAGCTGTCATTTATAACTCTGCAGCTTTGTGAATTACAGTGCCCCTGAGCTCCTTTCTTCAACTCGCTTTCTTTTGAGCTGGCCGCAACACCGCAGGATGGCTTCAGGCCCTAATCTGGTTCCGGCACGGCACGCTGAGCCTTTGGTTATTTCTTCTTCCTGGTGGGAAATGAGAGTTAAATTTGCCCGTCCAGACACCTCCAGCTAGCCTCTCATTGGTTCTCGCTATTCCTGTTCATCTTCCACAGAAATTGCAAACTGGGCCAAACAGGAGGTTAAAGGGACTGACTCTCCAAGTGGGGAGAGTGTTAGTAAAGCATCTGGAATGCTGCACCCGAGTAGCAGGGTACGAAAACTGAGACATATTTGAACACGTCTCCCGATCACATGGTTGATCATACTCTAGGTTCCACATGCATGTTTTAGCTGAAGGAAGAATACCTTAAACCTGGGTAGTTGAAACCCGTGGAATGGGTACCATGCAATATGACTTCAAAGGGTCTTCATTTGCTCACCGAACCTCTCCAATCCTATCACTGCTGCGTTTATGCCCCTGTACACATGCTTGATTCTCTTTCGGAGACATAGCAATCCATAGGTTTTAAGATACTTACTAGTCAGGTACATTCTTAGGCATTTAATATGCGGTGTTGAGTCCATTTCGTTGAGCAAGGAGTAGCTCTTGTCTATTCCATATTTGGCTTAAGGAACTTTATCTGTGCTCATTTCAATCTCTGGTTTTATGCAGCACCCCAACTCACCTTTACCCTTAAGCAAGCATAAGTTGGTTTTCTAAATTTGAGACCCTGTTCTGTTCTGTAATTCAGTTCCTGTGTAGCCAAGTTTACATTCCGTGTATTAGTGATATCTTATGATGTTTCTTTTTCTGTGTGACTTATTTCAGTTAGAATCATCGTACCTGAATCCACTCATTATGCTGCTACGGGCCTGATGACATAGATTTCATTGCTGAGTGATACTGCATTGTACGTAAGTACCACAAGTTCTTTATCCATTTTTCACTTTCTGCGATGTTGAACTTGTACTGTAAACGAGGTTCTTGTAAACAGAGCTGTTCCAAACTTTGGGGTGGCTGTGTCTTCTTGATTTTAATTTCCCTAAGCTATAGGACCATAAGTGGAAGTGCCCTAGGCTCTGTTGCTTTGTTTTTTAGATGTTTCAGGAATCACCATACACTTCTCCCGAGTGGTTGTTGGCAATTTACATCCCGCCCATCAGCATAACAAGGCTCCCAGTTCTCCATGGCCTGTCCTGCCTTTCTGGATTTTACACTTTTTTCAGATGGCCCTTTTGACCGGGGGGAAGTGAGACTTCATTGTAGTGCAGATTTCCTTTGCAAGCTTGCTTGGTTGGCCAGAAAGGGCGTATGCGTTTTTTCCTGAATATATTCAGGAAAAAACGCATACGCCCTTTTTGGCCAAGTGCATCATTGTGGACGTTCTGCCTCTTTTCCTATGCTTTCAATGCAATTCCAGTCTACCTCCTGAAATCGGTTTCCTGCAATTCTGCCCCGCTTTCAAGTCCTCTTGGCAGCCTTACTTCAGTCTATTTTTGGACGATAGCTGTCATTTATAACTCTGCAGGTTTGTGAATTACAGTGCCCCTGAGCTCCTTTCTACAACTCGCTTTCTTGTGAGCTGGCCGCAACACCGCAGGAAGGCTTCAGGCCCTAATCTGGTTCCGGCACGGCACGCTGAGCCTTTGGTTAATTCCTCTTCCTGGTGGGAAATGAGAGATAAATTTGCCCGTCCAGACACCTCCAGCTAGTCTCTCATTGGTTCTCGCTATTCCTGTTCACCTTCCGCAGAAATTGCAAACTGGGCCAAACAGGAGGTTAAAGGGACTGACTCTCCAAGTCGGGAGAGTGTTAGTAAAGCGTCTGGAATGTTGCACCCGAGTACCAGGGGAGGAAAACTGAGACATATTTGAACACGTCTCCCGTTCACACGGTTGATCATACTCTGGGTTCCACATGCATGTTTTAGCTGAAGGAAGAATACCTTAAACCTGGAGAGTTGAGACCCGTGTAATGGGTACCATGCAATATGACTTCAAAGGGTCTTCATTTGCTCACGAACCTCTCCAATCCTATCACTGCTGCATTTATGCCCCTGTACACATGCTTGATTCTCTTTCGGAGACATAGCAATCCATAGGTTTTAAGATACTTACTAGTCAGGTACATTCTTAGGCGTTTAATATGCGGTGTTGAGTCCATTTCGTTGAGCAAGGAGTAGCTCTTGTCTATTCCATATTTGGCTTAAGGAACTTTATCTGTGCTCATTTCAATCTCTGGTTTTATGCAGCACCCCAACTCACCTTTACCCTTGAGCAAGCATAAGTTGGTTTTCTAAATTTGAGACCCTGTTCTGTTCTGTAATTCAGTTCCTGTGTAGCCAAGTTTACATTCCGTGTATTACTGATATCTTATGATGTTTCTTTTTCTGTGTGACTTATTTCAGTTAGAATCATCATACCTGAATCCACTCATTGTGCTGCTAAGGGCCTGATGACATAGATTTCATTGCTGAGTGATATTGCTTTGTAAGTGAATACCACAACTTCTTTATCCATTTTTCACTTTCTGTGATATTGAACTTGTACGGTAAACGAGGTTCTTGTACACGGAGGCGTCCCAAACTTTGGGGTGGCTGTGTCTTTTTGATTTTAATTTCCCTAAGCTATAGGACCATAAGTGGAAGTGCCCTAGGCTCTGTTGCTTTGTTTTTTAGATGTTTCAGGAAACACCATACACTTCTCCCAAGTGTCTGTTGGCAATTTACATCCCGCCCATCAGCATAAGAAGGCTCCCAATTCTCAATGGCCTGTCCTGCCTTTCTGGATTTTACACTTTTTTCAGATGGCCCTTTTGACCGGGGGGAAGTGAGACTTCATTGTAGTGCAGATTTCCTTTGCAAGCTTGCTTGGTTGGCCAAAAAGGGCGTATGCGTTTTTTCCTGAATATATTCAGGAAAAAACGCATACGCCCTTTTTGGCCAAGTGCATCATTGTGGACGTTCTGCCTCTTTTCCTATGCTTTCAATGCAATTCCAGTCTACCTCCTGAAATCGGTTTCCTGCAATTCTGCCCCGCTTTCAAGTCCTCTTGGCAGCCTTACTTCAGTCTATTTTTGGACGATAGCTGTCATTTATAACTCTGCAGGTTTGTGAATTACAGTGCCCCTGAGCTCCTTTCTTCAACTCGCTTTCTTGTGACCTGGCCGCAACACCGCAGGATGGCTTCAGGCCCTAATCTGGTTCCGGCACGGCACGCTGAGCCTTTGGTTATTTCCTCTTCCTGGTGGGAAATGAGAGTTAAATTTGCCCGTCCAGACACCTCCAGCTAGTCTCTCATTGGTTCTCGCTATTCCTGTTCATCTTCCGCAGAAATTGGGAACTGGGCCAAACAGGAGGTTAAAGGCGCTGACTTTCCAAGTGGGGAGAGTGTTAGTAAAGCGTCTGGAATGTTGCACCCGAGTACCAGGGGAGGAAAACTGAGACATATTTGAACACGTCTCCCGTTCACATGGTTGATCATACTTGGGTTCCACATGCATGTTATAGCTGAAGGAAGAATACCTTAAACCTGGGTAGTTGAAACCCGTGGAATGGGTACCATGCAATATGACTTCAAAGGGTCTTCATTTGCTCACCGAACCTCTCCAATCCTATCACTGCTGCGTTTATGCCCCTGTACACATGCTTGATTCTCTTTCGGAGACATAGCAATCCATAGGTTTTAAGATACTTACTAGTCAGGTACATTCTTAGGCGTTTAATATGCGGTGTTGAGTCCATTTCGTTGAGCAAGGAGTAGCTCTTGTCTATTCCATATTTGGCTTAAGGAACTTTATCTGTGCTCATTTCAATCTCTGGTTTTATGCAGCACCCCAACTCACCTTTCCCCTTAAGCAAGCATAAGTTGGTTTTCTAAATTTGAGACCCTGTTCTGTTCTGTAATTCAGTTCCTGTGTAGCCAAGTTTACATTCCGTGTATTACTGATATCTTATGATGTTTCTTTTTCTGTGTGACTTATTTCAGTTAGAATCATCATACCTGAATCCACTCATTGTGCTGCTAAGGGCCTGATGACACAGATTTCATTGCTGAGTGATATTGCTTTGTAAGTGAATACCACAACTTCTTTATCCATTTTTCAATTTCTGCGATGTTGAACTTGTACTGTAAACGAGGTTCTTGTAAACAGAGCCGTTCCAAACTTTGGGGTGGCTGTGTCTTTTTGATTTTAAATTCCCTAATCTATAGGACCATAAGTGGAAGTGCCCTAGGCTCTGTTGCTTTGTTTTTTAGATGTTTCAGGAAACACCATACACTTCTCCCGAGTGTCTGTTGGCAATTTACATCCCGCCCATCAGCATAACAAGGCTCCCAGTTCTCCATGGCCTGTCCTGCCTTTCTGGATTTTACACTTTTTTCAGATGGCCCTTTTGACCGGGGGGAAGTGAGACTTCATTGTAGTGCAGATTTCCTTTGCAAGCTTGCTTGGTTGGCCAAAAAGGGCGTATGCGTTTTTACCTGAATATATTCAGGAAAAAACGCATACGCCCTTTTTGGCCAAGTGCATCATTGTGGACGTTCTGCCTCTTTTCCTATGCTTTCAATGCAATTCCAGTCTACCTCCTGAAATCGGTTTCCTGCAATTCTGCCCCGCTTTCAAGTCCTCTTGGCAGCCTTACTTCAGTCTATTTTTGGACGATAGCTGTCATTTATAACTCTGCAGCTTTGTGAATTACAGTGCCCCTGAGCTCCTTTCTTCAACTCGCTTTCTTTTGAGCTGGCCGCAACACCGCAGGATGGCTTCAGGCCCTAATCTGGTTCCGGCACGGCACGCTGAGCCTTTGGTTATTTCTTCTTCCTGGTGGGAAATGAGAGTTAAATTTGCCCGTCCAGACACCTCCAGCTAGCCTCTCATTGGTTCTCGCTATTCCTGTTCATCTTCCACAGAAATTGCAAACTGGGCCAAACAGGAGGTTAAAGGGACTGACTCTCCAAGTGGGGAGAGTGTTAGTAAAGCATCTGGAATGCTGCACCCGAGTAGCAGGGTACGAAAACTGAGACATATTTGAACACGTCTCCCGATCACATGGTTGATCATACTCTAGGTTCCACATGCATGTTTTAGCTGAAGGAAGAATACCTTAAACCTGGGTAGTTGAAACCCGTGGAATGGGTACCATGCAATATGACTTCAAAGGGTCTTCATTTGCTCACCGAACCTCTCCAATCCTATCACTGCTGCGTTTATGCCCCTGTACACATGCTTGATTCTCTTTCGGAGACATAGCAATCCATAGGTTTTAAGATACTTACTAGTCAGGTACATTCTTAGGCATTTAATATGCGGTGTTGAGTCCATTTCGTTGAGCAAGGAGTAGCTCTTGTCTATTCCATATTTGGCTTAAGGAACTTTATCTGTGCTCATTTCAATCTCTGGTTTTATGCAGCACCCCAACTCACCTTTACCCTTAAGCAAGCATAAGTTGGTTTTCTAAATTTGAGACCCTGTTCTGTTCTGTAATTCAGTTCCTGTGTAGCCAAGTTTACATTCCGTGTATTAGTGATATCTTATGATGTTTCTTTTTCTGTGTGACTTATTTAAGTTAGAATCATCGTACCTGAATCCACTCATTATGCTGCTACGGGCCTGATGACATAGATTTCATTGCTGAGTGATACTGCATTGTACGTAAGTACCACAAGTTCTTTATCCATTTTTCACTTTCTGCGATGTTGAACTTGTACTGTAAACGAGGTTCTTGTAAACAGAGCTGTTCCAAACTTTGGGGTGGCTGTGTCTTCTTGATTTTAATTTCCCTAAGCTATAGGACCATAAGTGGAAGTGCCCTAGGCTCTGTTGCTTTGTTTTTTAGATGTTTCAGGAATCACCATACACTTCTCCCGAGTGGTTGTTGGCAATTTACATCCCCCCCATCAGCATAACAAGGCTCCCAGTTCTCCATGGCCTGTCCTGCCTTTCTGGATTTTACACTTTTTTCAGATGGCCCTTTTGACCGGGGGGAAGTGAGACTTCATTGTAGTGCAGATTTCCTTTGCAAGCTTGCTTGGTTGGCCAAAAAGGGCGTATGCGTTTTTTCCTGAATATATTCAGGAAAAAACGCATACGCCCTTTTTGGCCAAGTGCATCATTGTGGACGTTCTGCCTCTTTTCCTATGCTTTCAATGCAATTCCAGTCTACCTCCTGAAATTGGTTTCCTGCAATTCTGCCCCGCTTTCAAGTCCTCTTGGCAGCCTTACTTCAGTCTATTTTTGGACGATAGCTGTCATTTATAACTCTGCAGGTTTGTGAATTACAGTGCCCCTGAGCTCCTTTCTACAACTCGCTTTCTTGTGAGCTGGCCGCAACACCGCAGGATGGCTTCAGGCCCTAATCTGGTTCCGGCACGGCACGCTGAGCCTTTGGTTAATTCCTCTTCGTGGTGGGAAATGAGAGATAAATTTGCCCGTCCAGACACCTCCAGCTAGTCTCTCATTGGTTCTCGCTATTCCTGTTCACCTTCCGCAGAAATTGCAAACTGGGCCAAACAGGAGGTTAAAGGGACTGACTCTCCAAGTCGGGAGAGTGTTAGTAAAGCGTCTGGAATGTTGCACCCGAGTACCAGGGGAGGAAAACTGAGACATATTTGAACACGTCTCCCGTTCACACGGTTGATCATACTCTGGGTTCCACATGCATGTTTTAGCTGAAGGAAGAATACCTTAAACCTGGAGAGTTGAGACCCGTGTAATGGGTACCATGCAATATGACTTCAAAGGGTCTTCATTTGCTCACGAACCTCTCCAATCCTATCACTGCTGCATTTATGCCCCTGTACACATGCTTGATTCTCTTTCGGAGACATAGCAATCCATAGGTTTTAAGATACTTACTAGTCAGGTACATTCTTAGGCGTTTAATATGCGGTGTTGAGTCCATTTCGTTGAGCAAGGAGTAGCTCTTGTCTATTCCATATTTGGCTTAAGGAACTTTATCTGTGCTCATTTCAATCTCTGGTTTTATGCAGCACCCCAACTCACCTTTACCCTTAAGCAAGCATAAGTTGGTTTTCTAAATTTGAGACCCTGTTCTGTTCTGTAATTCAGTTCCTGTGTAGCCAAGTTTACATTCCGTGTATTACTGATATCTTATGATGTTTCTTTTTCTGTGTGACTTATTTCAGTTAGAATCATCATACCTGAATCCACTCATTGTGCTGCTAAGGGCCTGATGACATAGATTTCATTGCTGAGTGATATTGCTTTGTAAGTGAATACCACAACTTCTTTATCCAATTTTCACTTTCTGTGATATTGAACTTGTACGGTAAACGAGGTTCTTGTACACGGAGGCGTCCCAAACTTTGGGGTGGCTGTGTCTTTTTGATTTTAATTTCCCTAAGCTATAGGACCATAAGTGGAAGTGCCCTAGGCTCTGTTGCTTTGTTTTTTAGATGTTTCAGGAAACACCATACACTTCTCCCAAGTGTCTGTTGGCAATTTACATCCCGCCCATCAGCATAAGAAGGCTCCCAATTCTCAATGGCCTGTCCTGCCTTTCTGGATTTTACACTTTTTTCAGATGGCCCTTTTGACCGGGGGGAAGTGAGACTTCATTGTAGTGCAGATTTCCTTTGCAAGCTTGCTTGGTTGGCCAAAAAGGGCGTATGCGTTTTTTCCTGAATATATTCAGGAAAAAACGCATACGCCCTTTTTGGCCAAGTGCATCATTGTGGACGTTCTGCCTCTTTTCCTATGCTTTCAATGCAATTCCAGTCTACCTCCTGAAATCGGTTTCCTGCAATTCTGCCCCGCTTTCAAGTCCTCTTGGCAGCCTTACTTCAGTCTATTTTTGGACGATAGCTGTCATTTATAACTCTGCAGGTTTGTGAATTACAGTGCCCCTGAGCTCCTTTCTTCAACTCGCTTTCTTGTGACCTGGCCGCAACACCGCAGGATGGCTTCAGGCCCTAATCTGGTTCCGGCACGGCACGCTGAGCCTTTGGTTATTTCCTCTTCCTGGTGGGAAATGAGAGTTAAATTTGCCCGTCCAGACACCTCCAGCTAGTCTCTCATTGGTTCTCGCTATTCCTGTTCATCTTCCGCAGAAATTGGGAACTGGGCCAAACAGGAGGTTAAAGGCGCTGACTTTCCAAGTGGGGAGAGTGTTAGTAAAGCGTCTGGAATGTTGCACCCGAGTACCAGGGGAGGAAGACTGAGACATATTTGAACACGTCTCCCGTTCACATGGTTGATCATACTTGGGTTCCACATGCATGTTTTAGCTGAAGGAAGAATACCTAAAACCTGGGTAGTTGAAATCCGTGGAATGGGTACCATGCAATATGACTTCAAAGGGTCTTCATTTGCTCACCGAACCTCTCCAATCCTATCACTGCTGCGTTTATGCCCCTGTACACATGCTTGATTCTGTTTCGGAGACATAGCAATCCATAGGTTTTAAGATACTTACTAGTCAGGTACATTATTAGGCGTTTAATATGCGGTGTTGAGTCCATTTCATTGAGCAAGGAGTAGCTCTTGTCTATTCCATATTTGGCTTAAGGAACTTTATCTGTGCTCATTTCAATCTCTGGTTTTATGCAGCACCCCAACTCACCCTTCCCCTTAAGCAAGCATAAGTTGGTTTTCTAAATTTGAGACCCTGTTCTGTTCTGTAATTCAGTTCCTGTGTAGCCAAGTTTACATTCCGTGTATTACTGATATCTTATGATGTTTCTTTTTCTGTGTGACTTATTTCAGTTAGAATCATCATACCTGAATCCACTCATTGTGCTGCTAAGGGCCTGATGACACAGATTTCATTGCTGAGTGATATTGCTTTGTAAGTAAATACCACAACTTCTTTATCCATTTTTCACTTTCTGCGATGTTGAACTTGTACTGTAAACGAGGTTCTTGTAAACAGAGCCGTTCCAAACTTTGGGGTGGCTGTGTCTTTTTGATTTTAAATTCCCTAAGCTATAGGACCATAAGTGGAAGTGCCCTAGGCTCTGTTGCTTTGTTTTTTAGATGTTTCAGGAAACACCATACACTTCTCCCGAGTGGTTGTTGGCAATTTACATCCCGCCCATCAGCATAACAAGGCTCCCAGTTCTCCATGGCCTGTCCTGCCTTTCTGGATTTTACACTTTTTTCAGATGGCCCTTTTGACCGGGGGGAAGTGAGACTTCATTGTAGTGCAGATTTCCTTTGCAAGCTTGCTTGGTTGGCCAAAAAGGGCGTATGCGTTTTTTCCTGAATATATTCAGGAAAAAACGCATACGCCCTTTTTGGCCAAGTGCATCATTGTGGACGTTCTGCCTCTTTTCCTATGCTTTCAATGCAATTCCAGTCTACCTCCTGAAATCGGTTTCCTGCAATTCTGCCCCGCTTTCAAGTCCTCTTGGCAGCCTTACTTCAGTCTATTTTTGGACGATAGCTGTCATTTATAACTCTGCAGGTTTGTGAATTACAGTGTCCCTGAGCTCCTTTCTTCAACTCGCTTTCTTGTGAGCTGGCCGCAACACCGCAGGATGGCTTCAGGCCCTAATCTGGTTCCGGAACGGCACGCTGAGCCTTTGGTTAATTCCTCTTCCTGGTGGGAAATGAGAGATAAATTTGCCCGTCCAGACACCTCCAGCTAGTCTCTCATTGGTTCTCGCTATTCCTGTTCACCTTCCGCAGAAATTGCAAACTGGGCCAAACAGGAGGTTAAAGGGACTGACTCTCCAAGTCGGGAGAGTGTTAGTAAAGCGTCTGGAATGTTGCACCCGAGTACCAGGGGAGGAAAACTGAGACATATTTGAACACGTCTCCCGTTCACACGGTTGATCATACTCTGGGTTCCACATGCATGTTTTAGCTGAAGGAAGAATACCTTAAACCTGGAGAGTTGAGACCCGTGTAATGGGTACCATGCAATATGACTTCAAAGGGTCTTCATTTGCTCACGAACCTCTCCAATCCTATCACTGCTGCATTTATGCCCCTGTACACATGCTTGATTCTCTTTCGGAGACATAGCAATCCATAGGTTTTAAGATACTTACTAGTCATGTACATTCTTAGGTGTTTAATATGCGGTGTTGAGTCCATTTCGTTGAGCAAGGAGTAGCTCTTGTCTATTCCATATTTGGCTTAAGGAACTTTATCTGTGCTCATTTCAATCTCTGGTTTTATGCAGCACCCCAACTCACCTTTCCCCTTAAGCAAGCATAAGTTGCTTTTCTAAATTTGAGACCCTGTTCTGTTCTGTAATTCAGTTCCTGTGTAGCCAAGTTTACATTCCGTGTATTACTGATATCTTATGATGTTTCTTTTTCTGTGTGACTTATTTCAGTTAGAATCATCATACCTGAATCCACTCATTGTGCTGCTAAGGGCCTGATGACATAGATTTCATTGCTGAGTGATATTGCTTCGTAAGTGAATACCACAACTTCTTTATCCATTTTTCACTTTCTGTGATATTGAACTTGTACGGTAAACGAGGTTCTTGTAAACGGAGGCGTCCCAAACTTTGGGGTGGCTGTGTCTTTTTGATTTTAATTTCCCTAAGCTATAGGACCATAAGTGGAAGTGCCCTAGGCTCTGTTGCTTTGTTTTTTAGATGTTTCAGGAAACACCATACACTTCTCCCAAGTGTCTGTTGGCAATTTACATCCCGCCCATCAGCATAAGAAGGCTCCCAATTCTCAATGGCCTGTCCTGCCTTTCTGGATTTTACACTTTTTTCAGATGGCCCTTTTGACCGGGGGGAAGTGAGACTTCATTGTAGTGCAGATTTCCTTTGCAAGCTTGCTTGGTTGGCCAAAAAGGGCGTATGCGTTTTTTCCTGAATATATTCAGGAAAAAACGCATACGCCCTTTTTGGCCAAGTGCATCATTGTGGACGTTCTGCCTCTTTTCCTATGCTTTCAATGCAATTCCAGTCTACCTCCTGAAATCGGTTTCCTGCAATTCTGCCCCGCTTTCAAGTCCTCTTGGCAGCCTTACTTCAGTCTATTTTTGGACGATAGCTGTCATTTATAACTCTGCAGGTTTGTGAATTACAGTGCCCCTGAGCTCCTTTCTTCAACTCGCTTTCTTGTGACCTGGCCGCAACACCGCAGGATGGCTTCAGGCCCTAATCTGGTCCGGCACGGCACGCTGAGCCTTTGGTTATTTCCTCTTCCTGGTGGGAAATGAGAGTTAAATTTGCCCGTCCAGACACCTCCAGCTAGTCTCTCATTGGTTCTCGCTATTCCTGTTCATCTTCCGCAGAAATTGCAAACTGGGCCAAACAGGAGGTTAAAGGCGCTGACTTTCCAAGTGGGGAGAGTGTTAGTAAAGCGTCTGGAATGTTGCACCCGAGTACCAGGGGAGGAAAACTGAGACATATTTGAACACGTCTCCCGTTCACATGGTTGATCATACTTGGGTTCCACATGCATGTTTTAGCTGAAGGAAGAATACCTAAAACCTGGGTAGTTGAAACCCGTGGAATGGGTACCATGCAATATGACTTCAAAGGGTCTTCATTTGCTCACCGAACCTCTCCAATCCTATCACTGCTGCGTTTATGCCCCTGTACACATGCTTGATTCTCTTTCGGAGACATAGCAATCCATAGGTTTTAAGATACTTACTAGTCAGGTACATTCTTAGGCGTTTAATATGCGGTGTTGATTCCATTTCGTTGAGCAAGGAGTAGCTCTTGTCTATTCCATATTTGGCTTAAGGAACTTTATCTGTGCTCATTTCAATCTCTGGTTTTATGCAGCACCCCAACTCACCTTTCCCCTTAAGCAAGCATAAGTTGGTTTTCTAAATTTGAGACCCTGTTCTGTTCTGTAATTCAGTTCCTGTGTAGCCAAGTTTACATTCCGTGTATTACTGATATCTTATGATGTTTCTTTTTCTGTGTGACTTATTTCAGTTAGAATCATCATACCTGAATCCACTCATTGTGCTGCTAAGGGCCTGATGACACAGATTTCATTGCTGAGTGATATTGCTTTGTAAGTGAATACCACAACTTCTTTATCCATTTTTCACTTTCTGCGATGTTGAACTTGTACTGTAAACGAGGTTCTTGTAAACAGAGCCGTTCCAAACTTTGGGGTGGCTGTGTCTTTTTGATTTTAAATTCCCTAAGCTATAGGACCATAAGTGGAAGTGCCCTAGGCTCTGTTGCTTTGTTTTTTAGATGTTTCAGGAAACACCATACACTTCTCCCGAGTGGTTGTTGGCAATTTACATCCCGCCCATCAGCATAACAAGGCTCCCAGTTCTCCATGGCCTGTCCTGCCTTTCTGGATTTTACACTTTTTTCAGATGGCCCTTTTGACCGGGGGGAAGTGAGACTTCATTGTAGTGCAGATTTCCTTTGCAAGCTTGCTTGGTTGGCCAAAAAGGGCGTATGCGTTTTTTCCTGAATATATTCAGGAAAAAACGCATACGCCCTTTTTGGCCAAGTGCATCATTGTGGACGTTCTGCCTCTTTTCCTATGCTTTCAATGCAATTCCAGTCTACCTCCTGAAATCGGTTTCCTGCAATTCTGCCCCGCTTTCAAGTCCTCTTGGCAGCCTTACTTCAGTCTATTTTTGGACGATAGCTGTCATTTATAACTCTGCAGGTTTGTGAATTACAGTGCCCCTGAGCTCCTTTCTTCAACTCGGTTTCTTTTGAGCTGGCCGCAACACCGCGGGATGGCTTCAGGCCCTAAACTGGTTCCGGTACGGCACGCTGAGCCTTTGGTTATTTCCTCTTCCTGGTGGGAAATGAGAGTTAAATTTGCCCGTCCAGACACCTCCAGCTAGCCTCTCATTGGTTCTCTCTATTCCTGTTCATCTTCCGCAGAAATTGCAAACTGTGCCAAACAGGAGGTTAAAGGCGCTGACTCTCCAAGTGGGGAGAGTGTTAGTAAAGCGTCTGGAATGTTGCACCCGAGTACCAGGGGAGGAAAACTGAGACATATTTGAACACGTCTCCCGTTCACATGGTTGATCATACTTGGGTTCCACATGCATGTTTTAGCTGAAGGAAGAATACCTTAAACCTGGAGAGTTGAGACCCGTGTAATGGGTACCATGCAATATGACTTCAAAGGGTCTTCATTTGCTCACCGAACCTCTCCAATCCTATCACTGCTGCGTTTATGCCCCTGTACACATGCTTGATTCTCTTTTGGAGACATAGCAATCCATAGGTTTTACGATACTTACTAGTCAGGTACATTCTTAGGCGTTTAATATGCGGTGTTGAGTCCATTTCGTTGAGCAAGGAGTAGCTCTTGTCTATTCCATATTTGACTTAAGGAACTTTATCTGTGCTCATTTCAATCTCTGGTTTCATGCAGCACCCCAACTCACCTTTACCCTTAAGCAAGCATAAGTTGGTTTTCTAAATTTGAGACCCTGTTCTGTTCTGTAATTCAGTTCCTGTGTAGCCAAGTTTACATTCCGTGTATTACTGATATCTTATGATGTTTCTTTTTCTGTGTGACTTATTTCAGTTAGAATCATCATACCTGAATCCACTCATTGTGATGCTAAGGGCCTGATGACATAGATTTCATTGCTGAGTGATATTGCTTTGTAAGTGAATACCACAACTTCTTTATCCAATTTTCACTTTCTGTGATATTGAACTTGTACGGTAAACGAGGTTCTTGTACACGGAGGCGTCCCAAACTTTGGGGTGGCTGTGTCTTTTTGATTTTAATTTCCCTAAGCTATAGGACCATAAGTGGAAGTGCCCTAGGCTCTGTTGCTTTGTTTTTTAGATGTTTCAGGAAACACCATACACTTCTCCCAAGTGTCTGTTGGCAATTTACATCCCGCCCATCAGCATAAGAAGGCTCCCAATTCTCAATGGCCTGTCCTGCCTTTCTGGATTTTACACTTTTTTCAGATGGCCCTTTTGACCGGGGGGAAGTGAGACTTCATTGTAGTGCAGATTTCCTTTGCAAGCTTGCTTGGTTGGCCAAAAAGGGCGTATGCGTTTTTTCCTGAATATATTCAGGAAAAAACGCATACGCCCTTTTTGGCCAAGTGCATCATTGTGGACGTTCTGCCTCTTTTCCTATGCTTTCAATGCAATTCCAGTCTACCTCCTGAAATCGGTTTCCTGCAATTCTGCCCCGCTTTCAAGTCCTCTTGGCAGCCTTACTTCAGTCTATTTTTGGACGATAGCTGTCATTTATAACTCTGCAGGTTTGTGAATTACAGGGCCCCTGAGCTCCTTTCTTCAACTCGCTTTCTTGTGACCTGGCCGCAACACCGCAGGATGGCTTCAGGCCCTAATCTGGTTCCGGCACGGCACGCTGAGCCTTTGGTTATTTCCTCTTCCTGGTGGGAAATGAGAGTTAAATTTGCCCGTCCAGACACCTCCAGCTAGTCTCTCATTGGTTCTCGCTATTCCTGTTCATCTTCCGCAGAAATTGGGAACTGGGCCAAACAGGAGGTTAAAGGCGCTGACTTTCCAAGTGGGGAGAGTGTTAGTAAAGCGTCTGGAATGTTGCACCCGAGTACCAGGGGAGGAAGACTGAGACATATTTGAACACGTCTCCCGTTCACATGGTTGATCATACTTGGGTTCCACATGCATGTTTTAGCTGAAGGAAGAATACCTAAAACCTGGGTAGTTGAAACCCGTGGAATGGGTACCATGCAATATGACTTCAAAGGGTCTTCATTTGCTCACCGAACCTCTCCAATCCTATCACTGCTGCGTTTATGCCCCTGTACACATGCTTGATTCTGTTTCGGAGACATAGCAATCCATAGGTTTTAAGATACTTACTAGTCAGGTACATTCTTAGGCGTTTAATATGCGGTGTTGAGTCCATTTCATTGAGCAAGGAGTAGCTCTTGTCTATTCCATATTTGGCTTAAGGAACTTTATCTGTGCTCATTTCAATCTCTGGTTTTATGCAGCACCCCAACTCACCCTTCCCCTTAAGCAAGCATAAGTTGGTTTTCTAAATTTGAGACCCTGTTCTGTTCTGTAATTCAGTTCCTGTGTAGCCAAGTTTACATTCCGTGTATTACTGATATCTTATGATGTTTCTTTTTCTGTGTGACTTATTTCAGTTAGAATCATCATACCTGAATCCACTCATTGTGCTGCTAAGGGCCTGATGACACAGATTTCATTGCTGAGTGATATTGCTTTGTAAGTAAATACCACAACTTCTTTATCCATTTTTCACTTTCTGCGATGTTGAACTTGTACTGTAAACGAGGTTCTTGTAAACAGAGCCGTTCCAAACTTTGGGGTGGCTGTGTCTTTTTGATTTTAAATTCCCTAAGCTATAGGACCATAAGTGGAAGTGCCCTAGGCTCTGTTGCTTTGTTTTTTAGATGTTTCAGGAAACACCATACACTTCTCCCGAGTGGTTGTTGGCAATTTACATCCCGCCCATCAGCATAAGAAGGCTCCCAGTTCTCCATGGCCTGTCCTGCCTTTCTGGATTTTACACTTTTTTCAGATGGCCCTTTTGACCGGGGGGAAGTGAGACTTCATTGTAGTGCAGATTTCCTTTGCAAGCTTGCTTGGTTGGCCAAAAAGGGCGTATGCGTTTTTTCCTGAATATATTCAGGAAAAAACGCATACGCCCTTTTTGGCCAAGTGCATCATTGTGGACGTTCTGCCTCTTTTCCTATGCTTTCAATGCAATTCCAGTCTACCTCCTGAAATCGGTTTCCTGCAATTCTGCCCCGCTTTCAAGTCCTCTTGGCAGCCTTACTTCAGTCTATTTTTGGACGATAGCTGTCATTTATAACTCTGCAGGTTTGTGAATTACAGTGTCCCTGAGCTCCTTTCTTCAACTCGCTTTCTTGTGAGCTGGCCGCAACACCGCAGGATGGCTTCAGGCCCTAATCTGGTTCCGGCACGGCACGCTGAGCCTTTGGTTAATTCCTCTTCCTGGTGGGAAATGAGAGATAAATTTGCCCGTCCAGACACCTCCAGCTAGTCTCTCATTGGTTCTCGCTATTCCTGTTCACCTTCCGCAGAAATTGCAAACTGGGCCAAACAGGAGGTTAAAGGGACTGACTCTCCAAGTCGGGAGAGTGTTAGTAAAGCGTCTGGAATGTTGCACCCGAGTACCAGGGGAGGAAAACTGAGACATATTTGAACACGTCTCCCGTTCACACGGTTGATCATACTCTGGGTTCCACATGCATGTTTTAGCTGAAGGAAGAATACCTTAAACCTGGAGAGTTGAGACCCGTGTAATGGGTACCATGCAATATGACTTCAAAGGGTCTTCATTTGCTCACGAACCTCTCCAATCCTATCACTGCTGCATTTATGCCCCTGTACACATGCTTGATTCTCTTTCGGAGACATAGCAATCCATAGGTTTTAAGATACTTACTAGTCATGTACATTCTTAGGCGTTTAATATGCGGTGTTGAGTCCATTTCGTTGAGCAAGGAGTAGCTCTTGTCTATTCCATATTTGGCTTAAGGAACTTTATCTGTGCTCATTTCAATCTCTGGTTTTATGCAGCACCCCAACTCACCTTTCCCCTTAAGCAAGCATAAGTTGGTTTTCTAAATTTGAGACCCTGTTCTGTTCTGTAATTCAGTTCCTGTGTAGCCAAGTTTACATTCCGTGTATTACTGATATCTTATGATGTTTCTTTTTCTGTGTGACTTATTTCAGTTAGAATCATCATACCTGAATCCACTCATTGTGCTGCTAAGGGCCTGATGACATAGATTTCATTGCTGAGTGATATTGCTTTGTAAGTGAATACCACAACTTCTTTATCCATTTTTCACTTTCTGTGATATTGAACTTGTACGGTAAACGAGGTTCTTGTAAACGGAGGCGTCCCAAACTTTGGGGTGGCTGTGTCTTTTTGATTTTAATTTCCCTAAGCTATAGGACCATAAGTGGAAGTGCCCTAGGCTCTGTTGCTTTGTTTTTTAGATGTTTCAGGAAACACCATACACTTCTCCCGAGTGTCTGTTGGCAATTTACATCCCGCCCATCAGCATAAGAAGGCTCCCAATTCTCAATGGCCTGTCCTGCCTTTCTGGATTTTACACTTTTTTCAGATGGCCCTTTTGACCGGGGGGAAGTGAGACTTCATTGTAGTGCAGATTTCCTTTGCAAGCTTGCTTGGTTGGCCAAAAAGGGCGTATGCGTTTTTTCCTGAATATATTCAGGAAAAAACGCATACGCCCTTTTTGGCCAAGTGCATCATTGTGGACGTTCTGCCTCTTTTCCTATGCTTTCAATGCAATTCCAGTCTACCTCCTGAAATCGGTTTCCTGCAATTCTGCCCCGCTTTCAAGTCCTCTTGGCAGCCTTACTTCAGTCTATTTTTGGACGATAGCTGTCATTTATAACTCTGCAGGTTTGTGAATTACAGTGCCCCTGAGCTCCTTTCTTCAACTCGCTTTCTTGTGACCTGGCCGCAACACCGCAGGATGGCTTCAGGCCCTAATCTGGTTCCGGCACGGCACGCTGAGCCTTTGGTTATTTCCTCTTCCTGGTGGGAAATGAGAGTTAAATTTGCCCGTCCAGACACCTCCAGCTAGTCTCTCATTGGTTCTCGCTATTACTGTTCATCTTCCGCAGAAATTGGAAACTGGGCCAAACAGGAGGTTAAAGGCGCTGACTTTCCAAGTGGGGAGAGTGTTAGTAAAGCGTCTGGAATGTTGCACCCGAGTACCAGGGGAGGAAAACTGAGACATATTTGAACACGTCTCCCGTTCACATGGTTGATCATACTTGGGTTCCACATGCATGTTTTAGCTGAAGGAAGAATACCTAAAACCTGGGTAGTTGAAACCCGTGGAATGGGTACCATGCAATATGACTTCAAAGGGTCTTCATTTGCTCACCGAACCTCTCCAATCCTATCACTGCTGCGTTTATGCCCCTGTACACATGCTTGATTCTCTTTCGGAGACATAGCAATCCATAGGTTTTAAGATACTTACTAGTCAGGTA
The DNA here is from genome assembly GCF_949987515.2 of Delphinus delphis. Classification (NCBI taxonomy): domain Eukaryota; kingdom Metazoa; phylum Chordata; class Mammalia; order Artiodactyla; family Delphinidae; genus Delphinus; species Delphinus delphis. The sequence continues at coordinate 981,162 of NW_027192714.1, forward strand.
CATTCTTAGGCGTTTAATATGCGGTGTTGAGTCCATTTCGTTGAGCAAGGAGTAGCTCTTGTCTATTCCATATTTGGCTTAAGGAACTTTATCTGTGCTCATTTCAATCTCTGGTTTTATGCAGCACCCCAACTCACCTTTCCCCTTAAGCAAGCATAAGTTGGTTTTCTAAATTTGAGACCCTGTTCTGTTCTGTAATTCAGTTCCTGTGTAGCCAAGTTTACATTCCGTGTATTACTGATATCTTATGATGTTTCTTTTTCTGTGTGACTTATTTCAGTTAGAATCATCATACCTGAATCCACTCATTGTGCTGCTAAGGGCCTGATGACACAGATTTCATTGCTGAGTGATATTGCTTTGTAAGTGAATACCACAACTTCTTTATCCATTTTTCACTTTCTGCGATGTTGAACTTGTACTGTAAACGAGGTTCTTGTAAACAGAGCCGTTCCAAACTTTGGGGTGGCTGTGTCTTTTTGATTTTAAATTCCCTAAGCTATAGGACCATAAGTGGAAGTGCCCTAGGCTCTGTTGCTTTGTTTTTTAGATGTTTCAGGAAACACCATACACTTCTCCCGAGTGGTTGTTGGCAATTTACATCCCGCCCATCAGCATAACAAGGCTCCCAGTTCTCCATGGCCTGTCCTGCCTTTCTGGATTTTACACTTTTTTCAGATGGCCCTTTTGACCGGGGGGAAGTGAGACTTCATTGTAGTGGAGATTTCCTTTGCAAGCTTGCTTGGTTGGCCAAAAAGGGCGTATGCGTTTTTTCCTGAATATATTCAGGAAAAAACGCATACGCCCTTTTTGGCCAAGTGCATCATTGTGGACGTTCTGCCTCTTTTCCTATGCTTTCAATGCAATTCCAGTCTACCTCCTGAAATCGGTTTCCTGCAATTCTGCCCCGCTTTCAAGTCCTCTTGGCAGCCTTACTTCAGTCTATTTTTGGACGATAGCTGTCATTTATAACTCTGCAGGTTTGTGAATTACAGTGCCCCTGAGCTCCTTTCTTCAACTCGGTTTCTTTTGAGCTGGCCGCAACACCGCGGGATGGCTTCAGGCCCTAAACTGGTTCCGGTACGGCACGCTGAGCCTTTGGTTATTTCCTCTTCCTGGTGGGAAATGAGAGTTAAATTTGCCCGTCCAGACACCTCCAGCTAGCCTCTCATTGGTTCTCTCTATTCCTGTTCATCTTCCGCAGAAATTGCAAACTGTGCCAAACAGGAGGTTAAAGGCGCTGACTCTCCAAGTGGGGAGAGTGTTAGTAATGCGTCTGGAATGTTGCACCCGAGTACCAGGGGAGGAAAACTGAGACATATTTGAACACGTCTCCCGTTCACATGGTTGATCATACTTGGGTTCCACATGCATGTTTTAGCTGAAGGAAGAATACCTTAAACCTGGAGAGTTGAGACCCGTGTAATGGGTACCATGCAATATGACTTCAAAGGGTCTTCATTTGCTCACCGAACCTCTCCAATCCTATCACTGCTGCGTTTATGCCCCTGTACACATGCTTGATTCTCTTTTGGAGACATAGCAATCCATAGGTTTTACAATACTTACTAGTCAGGTACATTCTTAGGCGTTTAATATGCGGTGTTGAGTCCATTTCGTTGAGCAAGGAGTAGCTCTTGTCTATTCCATATTTGACTTAAGGAACTTTATCTGTGCTCATTTCAATCTCTGGTTTCATGCAGCACCCCAACTCACCTTTACCCTTAAGCAAGCATAAGTTGGTTTTCTAAATTTGAGACCCTGTTCTGTTCTGTAATTCAGTTCCTGTGTAGCCAAGTTTACATTCCGTGTATTACTGATATCTTATGATGTTTCTTTTTCTGTGTGACTTATTTCAGTTAGAATCATCATACCTGAATCCACTCATTGTGATGCTAAGGGCCTGATGACACAGATTTCATTGCTGAGTGATATTGCTTTGTAAGTAAATACCACAACTTCTTTATCCATTTTTCACTTTCTGCGATGTTGAACTTGTACTGTAAACGAGGTTCTTGTAAACAGAGGCGTCCCAAACTTTGGGGTGGCTGTGTCTTTTTGATTTTAATTTCCCTAAGCTATAGGACCATAAGTGGCAGTGCCCTAGGCTCTGTTGCTTTCTTTTTTAGATGTTTCAGGAAACACCATACACTTCTCCCGAGTGTCTGTTGGCAATTTACATCCCGCCCATCAGCATAACAAGGCTCCCAATTCTCAATGGCCTGTCCTGCCTTTCTGGATTTTACACTTTTTTCAGATGGCCCTTTTGACCGGGGGGAAGTGAGACTTCATTGTAGTGCAGATTTCCTTTGCAAGCTTGCTTGGTTGGCCAAAAAGGGCGTATGCGTTTTTTCCTGAATATATTCAGGAAAAAACGCATACGCCCTTTTTGGCCAAGTGCATCATTGTGGACGTTCTGCCTCTTTTCCTATGCTTTCAATGCAATTCCAGTCTACCTCCTGAAATCGGTTTCCTGCAATTCTGCCCCGCTTTCAAGTCCTCTTGGCAGCCTTACTTCAGTCTATTTTTGGACGATAGCTGTCATTTATAACTCTGCAGGTTTGTGAATTACAGTGCCCCTGAGCTCCTTTCTTCAACTCGCTTTCTTGTGAGCAGGCCGCAACACCGCAGGATGGCTTCAGGCCCTAATCTGGTTCCGGCACGGCACGCTGAGCCTTTGGTTATTTCCTCTTCCTGGTGGGAAATGAGAGTTAAATTTGCCCGTCCAGACACCTCCAGCTAGTCTCTCATTGGTTCTCGCTATTCCTGTTCATCTTCCGCAGAAATTGCAAACTGGGCCAAACAGGAGGTTAAAGGCGCTGACTTTCCAAGTGGGGAGAGTGTTAGTAAAGCGTCTGGAATGTTGCACCCGAGTACCAGGGGAGGAAAACTGAGACATATTTGAACACGTCTCCCGTTCACATGGTTGATCATACTTGGGTTCCACATGCATGTTTTAGCTGAAGGAAGAATACCTAAAACCTGGGTAGTTGAAACCCGTGGAATGGGTACCATGCAATATGACTTCAAAGGGTCTTCATTTGCTCACCGAACCTCTCCAATCCTATCACTGCTGCGTTTATGCCCCTGTACACATGCTTGATTCTCTTTCGGAGACATAGCAATCCATAGGTTTTAAGATACTTACTAGTCAGGTACATTCTTAGGCGTTTAATATGCGGTGTTGAGTCCATTTCGTTGAGCAAGGAGTAGCTCTTGTCTATTCCATATTTGGCTTAAGGAACTTTATCTGTGCTCATTTCAATCTCTGGTTTTATGCAGCACCCCAACTCACCTTTCCCCTTAAGCAAGCATAAGTTGGTTTTCTAAATTTGAGACCCTGTTCTGTTCTGTAATTCAGTTCCTGTGTAGCCAAGTTTACATTCCGTGTATTACTGATATCTTATGATGTTTCTTTTTCTGTGTGACTTATTTCAGTTAGAATCATCATACCTGAATCCACTCATTGTGCTGCTAAGGGCCTGATGACACAGATTTCATTGCTGAGTGATATTGCTTTGTAAGTAAATACCACAACTTCTTTATCCATTTTTCACTTTCTGCGATGTTGAACTTGTACTGTAAACGAGGTTCTTGTAAACAGAGCCGTTCCAAACTTTGGGGTGGCTGTGTCTTTTTGATTTTAAATTCCCTAAGCTATAGGACCATAAGTGGAAGTGCCCTAGGCTCTGTTGCTTTGTTTTTTAGATGTTTCAGGAAACACCATACACTTCTCCCAAGTGTCTGTTGGCAATTTACATCCCGCCCATCAGCATAAGAAGGCTCCCAATTCTCAATGGCCTGTCCTGCCTTTCTGGATTTTACACTTTTTTCAGATGGCCCTTTTGACCGGGGGGAAGTGAGACTTCATTGTAGTGCAGATTTCCTTTGCAAGCTTGCTTGGTTGGCCAAAAAGGGCGTATGCGTTTTTTCCTGAATATATTCAGGAAAAAACGCATACGCCCTTTTTGGCCAAGTGCATCATTGTGGACGTTCTGCCTCTTTTCCTATGCTTTCAATGCAATTCCAGTCTACCTCCTGAAATCGGTTTCCTGCAATTCTGCCCCGCTTTCAAGTCCTCTTGGCAGCCTTACTTCAGTCTATTTTTGGACGATAGCTGTCATTTATAACTCTGCAGGTTTGTGAATTACAGTGCCCCTGAGCTCCTTTCTTCAACTCGCTTTCTTGTGACCTGGCCGCAACACCGCAGGATGGCTTCAGGCCCTAATCTGGTTCCGGCACGGCACGCTGAGCCTTTGGTTATTTCCTCTTCCTGGTGGGAAATGAGAGTTAAATTTGCCCGTCCAGACACCTCCAGCTAGTCTCTCATTGGTTCTCGCTATTCCTGTTCATCTTCCGCAGAAATTGCAAACTGGGCCAAACAGGAGGTTAAAGGCGCTGACTTTCCAAGTGGGGAGAGTGTTAGTAAAGCGTCTGGAATGTTGCACCCGAGTACCAGGGGAGGAAAACTGAGACATATTTGAACACGTCTCCCGTTCACATGGTTGATCATACTTGGGTTCCACATGCATGTTTTAGCTGAAGGAAGAATACCTTAAACCTGGGTAGTTGAAACCCGTGGAATGGGTACCATGCAATATGACTTCAAAGGGTCTTCATTTGCTCACCGAACCTCTCCAATCCTATCACTGCTGCGTTTATGCCCCTGTACACATGCTTGATTCTCTTTCGGAGACATAGCAATCCATAGGTTTTAAGATACTTACTAGTCAGGTACATTCTTAGGCATTTAATATGCGGTGTTGAGTCCATTTCGTTGAGCAAGGAGTAGCTCTTGTCTATTCCATATTTGGCTTAAGGAACTTTATCTGTGCTCATTTCAATCTCTGGTTTTATGCAGCACCCCAACTCACCTTTACCCTTAAGCAAGCATAAGTTGGTTTTCTAAATTTGAGACCCTGTTCTGTTCTGTAATTCAGTTCCTGTGTAGCCAAGTTTACATTCCGTGTATTAGTGATATCTTATGATGTTTCTTTTTCTGTGTGACTTATTTCAGTTAGAATCATCGTACCTGAATCCACTCATTATGCTGCTACGGGCCTGATGACATAGATTTCATTGCTGAGTGATACTGCATTGTACGTAAGTACCACAAGTTCCTTATCCATTTTTCACTTTCTGCGATGTTGAACTTGTACTGTAAACGAGGTTCTTGTAAACAGAGCCGTTCCAAACTTTGGGGTGGCTGTGTCTTTTTGATTTTAATTTCCCTAAGCTATAGGACCATAAGTGGAAGTGCCCTAGGCTCTGTTGCTTTGTTTTTTAGATGTTTCAGGAATCACCATACACTTCTCCCCAGTGGTTGTTGGCAATTTACATCCCGCCCATCAGCATAACAAGGCTCCCAGTTCTCCATGGCCTGTCCTGCCTTTCTGGATTTTACACTTTTTTCAGATGGCCCTTTTGACCGGGGGGAAGTGAGACTTCATTGTAGTGCAGATTTCCTTTGCAAGCTTGCTTGGTTGGCCAAAAAGGGCGTATGCGTTTTTTCCTGAATATATTCAGGAAAAAACGCATACGCCCTTTTTGGCCAAGTGCATCATTGTGGACGTTCTGCCTCTTTTCCTATGCTTTCAATGCAATTCCAGTCTACCTCCTGAAATCGGTTTCCTGCAATTCTGCCCCGCTTTCAAGTCCTCTTGGCAGCCTTACTTCAGTCTATTTTTGGACGATAGCTGTCATTTATAACTCTGCAGGTTTGTGAATTACAGTGCCCCTGAGCTCCTTTCTACAACTCGCTTTCTTGTGAGCTGGCCGCAACACCGCAGGATGGCTTCAGGCCCTAATCTGGTTCCGGCACGGCACGCTGAGCCTTTGGTTAATTCCTCTTCCTGGTGGGAAATGAGAGATAAATTTGCCCGTCCAGACACCTCCAGCTAGTCTCTCATTGGTTCTCGCTATTCCTGTTCACCTTCCGCAGAAATTGCAAACTGGGCCAAACAGGAGGTTAAAGGGACTGACTCTCCAAGTCAGGAGAGTGTTAGTAAAGCGTCTGGAATGTTGCACCCGAGTACCAAGGGAGGAAAACTGAGACATATTTGAACACGTCTCCCGTTCACACGGTTGATCATACTCTGGGTTCCACATGCATGTTTTAGCTGAAGGAAGAATACCTTAAACCTGGAGAGTTGAGACCCGTGGAATGGGTACCATGCAATATGACTTCAAAGGGTCTTCATTTGCTCACGAACCTCTCCAATCCTATCACTGCTGCATTTATGCCCCTGTACACATGCTTGATTCTCTTTCGGAGACATAGCAATCCATAGGTTTTAAGATACTTACAAGTCATGTACATTCTTAGGCGTTTAATATGCGGTGTTGAGTCCATTTCGTTGAGCAAGGAGTAGCTCTTGTCTATTCCATATTTGGCTTAAGGAACTTTATCTGTGCTCATTTCAATCTCTGGTTTTATGCAGCAACCCAACTCACCTTTACCCTTAAGCAAGCATAAGTTGGTTTTCTAAATTTGAGACCCTGTTCTGTTCTGTAATTCAGTTCCTGTGTAGCCAAGTTTACATTCCGTGTATTACTGATATCTTATGATGTTTCTTTTTCTGTGTGACTTATTTCAGTTAGAATCATCATACCTGAATCCACTCATTGTGCTGCTAAGGGCCTGATGACATAGATTTCATTGCTGAGTGATATTGCTTTGTAAGTGAATACCACAACTTCTTTATCCATTTTTCACTTTCTGTGATATTGAACTTGTACGGTAAACGAGGTTCTTGTAAACGGAGGCGTCCCAAACTTTGGGGTGGCTGTGTCTTTTTGATTTTAATTTCCCTAAGCTATAGGACCATAAGTGGAAGTGCCCTAGGCTCTGTTGCTTTGTTTTTTAGATGTTTCAGGAAACACCATACACTTCTCCCAAGTGTCTGTTGGCAATTTACATCCCGCCCATCAGCATAAGAAGGCTCCCAATTCTCAATGGCCTGTCCTGCCTTTCTGGATTTTACACTTTTTTCAGATGGCCCTTTTGACCGGGGGGAAGTGAGACTTCATTGTAGTGCAGATTTCCTTTGCAAGCTTGCTTGGTTGGCCAAAAAGGGCGTATGCGTTTTTTCCTGAATATATTCAGGAAAAAACGCATACGCCCTTTTTGGCCAAGTGCATCATTGTGGACGTTCTGCCTCTTTTCCTATGCTTTCAATGCAATTCCAGTCTACCTCCTGAAATCGGTTTCCTGCAATTCTGCCCCGCTTTCAAGTCCTCTTGGCAGCCTTACTTCAGTCTATTTTTGGACGATAGCTGTCATTTATAACTCTGCAGGTTTGTGAATTACAGTGCCCCTGAGCTCCTTTCTTCAACTCGCTTTCTTGTGACCTGGCCGCAACACCGCAGGATGGCTTCAGGCCCTAATCTGGTTCCGGCACGGCACGCTGAGCCTTTGGTTAATTCCTCTTCCTGGTGGGAAATGAGAGTTAAATTTGCCCGTCCAGACACCTCCAGCTAGTCTCTCATTGGTTCTCGCTATTCCTGTTCATCTTCCGCAGAAATTGGAAACTGGGCCAAACAGGAGGTTAAAGGCGCTGACTTTCCAAGTGGGGAGAGTGTTAGTAAAGCGTCTGGAATGTTGCACCCGAGTACCAGGGGAGGAAAACTGAGACATATTTGAACACGTCTCCCGTTCACATGGTTGATCATACTTGGGTTCCACATGCATGTTTTAGCTGAAGGAAGAATACCTAAAACCTGGGTAGTTGAAACCCGTGGAATGGGTACCATGCAATATGACTTCAAAGGGTCTTCATTTGCTCACCGAACCTCTCCAATCCTATCACTGCTGCGTTTATGCCCCTGTACACATGCTTGATTCTGTTTCGGAGACATAGCAATCCATAGGTTTTAAGATACTTACTAGTCAGGTACATTCTTAGGCGTTTAATATGCGGTGTTGAGTCCATTTCGTTGAGCAAGGAGTAGCTCTTGTCTATTCCATATTTGGCTTAAGGAACTTTATCTGTGCTCATTTCAATCTCTGGTTTTATGCAGCACCCCAACTCACCTTTACCCTTAAGCAAGCATAAGTTGGTTTTCTAAATTTGAGACCCTGTTCTGTTCTGTAATTCAGTTCCTGTGTAGCCAAGTTTACATTCCGTGTATTACTGATATCTTATGATGTTTCTTTTTCTGTGTGACTTATTTCAGTTAGAATCATCATACCTGAATCCACTCATTGTGCTGCTAAGGGCCTGATGACACAGATTTCATTGCTGAGTGATATTGCTTTGTAAGTGAATACCACAACTTCTTTATCCATTTTTCAATTTCTGCGATGTTGAACTTGTACTGTAAACGAGGTTCTTGTAAACAGAGCCGTTCCAAACTTTGGGGTGGCTGTGTCTTTTTGATTTTAATTTCCCTAAGCTATAGGACCATAAGTGGAAGTGCCCTAGATTCTGTTGCTTTGTTTTTTAGATGTTTCAGGAAACACCATACACTTCTCCCGAGTGTCTGTTGTCAATTTACATCCCGCCCATCAGCATAACAAGGCTCCCAGTTCTCCATGGCCTGTCCTGCCTTTCTGGATTTTACACTTTTTTCAGATGGCCCTTTTGACCGGGGGGAAGTGAGACTTCATTGTAGTGCAGATTTCCTTTGCAAGCTTGCTTGGTTGGCCAAAAAGGGCGTATGCGTTTTTTCCTGAATATATTCAGGAAAAAACGCATACGCCCTTTTTGGCCAAGTGCATCATTGTGGACGTTCTGCCTCTTTTCCTATGCTTTCAATGCAATTCCAGTCTACCTCCTGAAATCGGTTTCCTGCAATTCTGCCCCGCTTTCAAGTCCTCTTGGCAGCCTTACTTCAGTCTATTTTTGGACGATAGCTGTCATTTATAACTCTGCAGGTTTGTGAATTACAGTGCCCCTGAGCTCCTTTCTTCAACTCGGTTTCTTTTGAGCTGGCCGCAACACCGCAGGATGGCTTCAGGCCCTAAACTGGTTCCGGTACGGCACGCTGAGCCTTTGGTTATTTCCTCTTCCTGGTGGGAAATGAGAGTTAAATTTGCCCGTCCAGACACCTCCAGCTAGCCTCTCATTGGTTCTCGCTATTCCTGTTCATCTTCCGCAGAAATTGCAAACTGGGCCAAACAGGAGGTTAAAGGGACTGACTCTCCAAGTGGGGAGAGTGTTAGTAAAGCGTCTGGAATGTTGCACCCGAGTACCAGGGTATGAAAACTGAGACATATTTGAACACGTCTCCCGATCACATGGTTGATCATACTCTAGGTTCCACATGCATGTTTTAGCTGAAGGAAGAATACCTTAAACCTGGGTAGTTGAAACCCGTGGAATGGGTACCATGCAATATGACTTCAAAGGGTCTTCATTTGCTCACCGAACCTCTCCAATCCTATCACTGCTGCGTTTATGCCCCTGTACACATGCTTGATTCTCTTTCGGAGACATAGCAATCCATAGGTTTTAAGATACTTACAAGTCAGGTACATTCTTAGGCGTTTAATATGCGGTGTTGAGTCCATTTCGTTGAGCAAGGAGTAGCTCTTGTCTATTCCATATTTGGCTTAAGGAACTTTATCTGTGCTCATTTCAATCTCTGGTTTTATGCAGCACCCCAACTCACCTTTACCCTTAAGCAAGCATAAGTTGTTTTTCTAAATTTGAGACCCTGTTCTGTTCTGTAATTCAGTTCCTGTGTAGCCAAGTTTCCATTCCGTGTATTACTGATATCTTATGATGTTTCTTTTTCTGTGTGACTTATTTCAGTTAGAATCATCATACCTGAATCCACTCATTGTGCTGCTAAGGGCCTGATGACATAGATTTCATTGCTGAGTGATATTGCTTTGTAAGTGAATACCACAACTTCTTTATCCATTTTTCACTTTCTGCGATGTTGAACTTGTACTGTAAACGAGGTTCTTGTAAACAGAGCCGTTCCAAACTTTGGGGTGGCTGTGTCTTTTTGATTTTAATTTCCCTAAGCTATAGGACCATAAGTGGAAGTGCCCTAGGCTCTGTTGCTTTGTTTTTTAGATGTTTCAGGAAACACCATACACTTCTCCCGAGTGTCTGTTGGCAATTTACATCCCGCCCATCAGCATAACAAGGCTTCCAGTTCTCAATGGCCTGCTGCCTTTCTGGATTTTACACTTTTTTCAGATGGCCCTTTTGACCGGGGGGAAGTGAGACTTCATTGTAGTGCAGATTTCCTTTGCAAGCTTGCTTGGTTGGCCAAAAAGGGCGTATGCGTTTTTTCCTGAATATATTCAGGAAAAAACGCATACGCCCTTTTTGGCCAAGTGCATCATTGTGGACGTTCTGCCTCTTTTCCTATGCTTTCAATGCAATTCCAGTCTACCTCCTGAAATCGGTTTCCTGCAATTCTGCCCCGCTTTCAAGTCCTCTTGGCAGCCTTACTTCAGTCTATTTTTGGACGATAGCTGTCATTTATAACTCTGCAGGTTTGTGAATTACAGTGCCCCTGAGCTCCTTTCTTCAACTCGGTTTCTTTTGAGCTGGCCGCAACACCGCAGGATGGCTTCAGGCCCTAATCTGGTTCCGGCACGGCACGCTGAGCCTTTGGTTATTTCCTCTTCCTGTTGGGAAATGAGAGTTAAATTTGCCCGTCCAGACACCTCCAGCTAGCCTCTCATTGGTTCTCGCTATTCCTGTTCATCTTCCGCAGAAATTGCAAACTGTGCCAAACAGGAGGTTAAAGGCGCTGACTCTCCAAGTGGGGAGAGTGTTAGTAAAGCGTCTGGAATGTTGCACCCGAGTACCAGGGGAGGAAAACTGAGACATATTTGAACACGTCTCCCGATCACATGGTTGATCATACTCTGGGTTCCACATGCATATTTTAGCTGAAGGAAGAATACCTTAAACCTGGAGAGTTGAAACCCGTGGAATGGGTACCATGCAATATGACTTCAAAGGGTCTTCATTTGCTCACCGAACCTCTCCAATCCTATCACTGCTGCGTTTATGCCCCTGTACACATGCTTGATTCTCTTTCGGAGACATAGCAATCCATAGGTTTTAAGATACTTACTAGTCAGGTACATTCTTAGGCGTTTAATATGGGGTGTTGAGTCCATTTCGTTGAGCAAGGAGTAGCTCTTGTCTATTCCATATTTGGCTTAAGGAACTTTATCTGTGCTCATTTCAATCTCTGGTTTTATGCAGCAACCCAACTCACCTTTCCCCTTAAGCAAACATAAGTTGGTTTTCTAAATTTGAGAACCTGTTCTGTTTTGGAATTCAGTTCCTGTGTAGCCAAGTTTACATTCCGTGTATTAGTGATATCTTATGATGTTTCTTTTTCTGTGTGACTTATTTCAGTTAGAATCATCGTACCTGAATCTACTCATTATGCTGCTACGGGCCTGATGACATAGATTTCATTGCTGAGTGATACTGCATTGTACGTAAGTACCACAAGTTCTTTATCCATTTTTCACTTTCTGCGATGTTGAACTTGTACTGTAAACGAGATTCTTGTAAACAGAGCCGTTCCAAACTTTGGGGTGGCTGTGTCTTTTTGATTTTAATTTCCCTAAGCTATAGGACCATAAGTGGAAGTGCCCTAGGCTCTGTTTCTTTGTTTTTTAGATGTTTCAGGAAACACCATACACTTCTCCCGAGTGGTTGTTGGCAATTTACATCCCGCCCATCAGCATAACAAGGCTCCCAGTTCTCCATGGCCTGTCCTGCCTTTCTGGATTTTACACTTTTTCCAGATGGCCCTTTTGACCGGGGGGAAGTGACACTTCATTGTAGTGCAGATTTCCTTTGCAAGCTTGCTTGGTTGGCCAAAAAGGGCGTATGCGTTTTTTCCTGAATATATTCAGGAAAAAACGCATACGCCCTTTTTGGCCAAGTGCATCATTGTGGACCTTCTGCCTCTTTTCCTATGCTTTCAATGCAATTCCAGTCTACCTCCTGAAATCGGTTTCCTGCAATTCTTCCCCGCTTTCAAGTCCTCTTGGCAGCCTTACTTCAGTCTATTTTTGGACGATAGCTGTCATTTATAACTCTGCAGGTTTGTGAATTACAGTGCCCCTGAGCTCCTTTCTTCAACTCGCTTTCTTGTGACCTGGCCGCAACACCGCAGGATGGCTTCAGGCCCTAATCTGGTTCCGGCACGGCATGCTGAGCCTTTGGTTAATTCCTCTTCCTGGTGGGAAATGAGAGTTAAATTTGCCCGTCCAGACACCTCCAGCTAGCCTCTCATTGGTTCTCGCTATTCCTGTTCATCTTCCGCAGAAATTGCAAACTGGGCCAAACAGGAGGTTAAAGGGACTGACTCTCCAAGTGGGGAGAGTGTTAGTAAAGCGTCTGGAATGTTGCACCCGAGTACCAGGGGAGGAAAACTGAGACATATTTGAACACGTCTCCCGTTCACATGGTTGATCATACTTGGGTTCCACATGCATGTTTTAGCTGAAGGAAGAATACCTTAAACCTGTGTATTTGAAACCCGTGGAATGGGTACCATGCAATATGACTTCAAAGGGTCTTCATTTGCTCACCGAACCTCTCCAATCCTATCACTGCTGCGTTTATGCCCCTGTACACATGCTTGATTCTGTTTCGGAGACATAGCAATCCATAGGTTTTAAGATACTTACTAGTCAGGTACATTCTTAGGCGTTTAATATGCGGTGTTGAGTCCATTTCGTTGAGCAAGGAGTAGCTCTTGTCTATTCCATATTTGGCTTAAGGAACTTTATCTGTGCTCATTTCAATCTCTGGTTTTATGCAGCACCCCAACTCACCTTTCCCCTTAAGCAAGCATAAGTTGGTTTTCTAAATTTGAGGCCCTGTTCTGTTCTGTAATTCAGTTCCTGTGTAGCCAAGTTTCCATTCCGTGTATTAGTGATATCTTATGATGTTTCTTTTTCTGTGTGACTTATTTCAGTTAGAATCATCGTACCTGAATCTACTCATTATGCTGCTACGGGCCTGATGACATAGATTTCATTGCTGAGTGATACTGCATTGTACGTAAGTACCACAAGTTCTTTATCCATTTTTCACTTTCTGCGATGTTGAACTTGTACTGTAAACGAGGTTCTTGTAAACAGAGCCGTTCCAAACTTTGGGGTGGCTGTGTCTTTTTGATTTTAATTTCCCTAAGCTATAGGACCATAAGTGGAAGTGCCCTAGGCTCTGTTGCTTTGTTTTTTAGATGTTTCAGGAAACACCATACACTTCTCCCGAGTGGTTGCTGGCAATTTACATCCCGCCCATCAGCATAACAAGGCTCCCAGTTCTCCATGGCCTGTCCTGCCTTTCTGGATTTTACACTTTTTTCAGATGGCCCTTTTGACCGGGGGGAAGTGAGACTTCATTGTAGTGCAGATTTCCTTTGCAAGCTTGCTTGGTTGGCCAAAAAGGGCGTATGCGTTTTTTCCTGAATATATTCAGGAAAAAACGCATACGCCCTTTTTGGCCAAGTGCATCATTGTGGACGTTCTGCCTCTTTTCCTATGCTTTCAATGCAATTCCAGTCTACCTCCTGAAATCGGTTTCCTGCAATTCTGCCCCGCTTTCAAGTCCTCTTGGCAGCCTTACTTCAGTCTATTTTTGGACGATAGCTGTCATTTATAACTCTGCAGGTTTGTGAATTACAGTGCCCCTGAGCTCCTTTCTTCAACTCGGTTTCTTTTGAGCTGGCCGCAACACCGCAGGATGGCTTCAGGCCCTAATCTGGTTCCGGCACGGCACGCTGAGCCTTTGGTTATTTCCTCTTCCTGTTGGGAAATGAGAGTTAAATTTTCCCGTCCAGACACCTCCAGCTAGCCTCTCATTGGTTCTCGCTATTCCTGTTCATCTTCCGCAGAAATTGCAAACTGTGCCAAACAGGAGGTTAAAGGCGCTGACTCTCCAAGTGGGGAGAGTGTTAGTAAAGCGTCTGGAATGTTGCACCCGAGTACCAGGGGAGGAAAACTGAGACATATTTGAACACGTCTCCCGATCACATGGTTGATCATACTCTGGGTTCCACATGCATATTTTAGCTGAAGGAAGAATACCTTAAACCTGGAGAATTGAAACCCGTGGAATGGGTACCATGCAATATGACTTCAAAGGGTCTTCATTTGCTCACCGAACCTCTCCAATCCTATCACTGCTGCGTTTATGCCCCTGTACACATGCTTGATTCTCTTTCGGAGACATAGCAATCCATAGGTTTTAAGATACTTACTAGTCAGGTACATTCTTAGGCGTTTAATATGGGGTGTTGAGTCCATTTCGTTGAGCAAGGAGTAGCTCTTGTCTATTCCATATTTGGCTTAAGGAACTTTATCTGTGCTCATTTCAATCTCTGGTTTTATGCAGCAACCCAACTCACCTTTCCCCTTAAGCAAACATAAGTTGGTTTTCTAAATTTGAGAACCTGTTCTGTTTTGGAATTCAGTTCCTGTGTAGCCAAGTTTACATTCCGTGTATTAGTGATATCTTATGATGTTTCTTTTTCTGTGTGACTTATTTCAGTTAGAATCATCGTACCTGAATCTACTCATTATGCTGCTACGGGCCTGATGACATAGATTTCATTGCTGAGTGATACTGCATTGTACGTAAGTACCACAAGTTCTTTATCCATTTTTCACTTTCTGCGATGTTGAACTTGTACTGTAAACGAGGTTCTTGTAAACAGAGCCGTTCCAAACTTTGGGGTGGCTGTGTCTTTTTGATTTTAATTTCCCTAAGCTATAGGACCATAAGTGGAAGTGCCCTAGGCTCTGTTTCTTTGTTTTTTAGATGTTTCAGGAAACACCATACACTTCTCCCGAGTGGTTGTTGGCAATTTACATCCCGCCCATCAGCATAACAAGGCTCCCAGTTCTCCATGGCCTGTCCTGCCTTTCTGGATTTTACACTTTTTTCAGATGGCCCTTTTGACCGGGGGGAAGTGAGACTTCATTGTAGTGCAGATTTCCTTTGCAAGCTTGCTTGGTTGGCCAAAAAGGGCGTATGCGTTTTTTCCTGAATATATTCAGGAAAAAACGCATACGCCCTTTTTGGCCAAGTGCATCATTGTGGACGTTCTGCCTCTTTTCCTATGCTTTCAATGCAATTCCAGTCTACCTCCTGAAATCGGTTTCCTGCAATTCTTCCCCGCTTTCAAGTCCTCTTGGCAGCCTTACTTCAGTCTATTTTTGGACGATAGCTGTCATTTATAACTCTGCAGGTTTGTGAATTACAGTGCCCCTGAGCTCCTTTCTTCAACTCGCTTTCTTGTGACCTGGCCGCAACACCGCAGGATGGCTTCAGGCCCTAATCTGGTTCCGGCCCGGCATGCTGAGCCTTTGGTTAATTCCTCTTCCTGGTGGGAAATGAGAGTTAAATTTGCCCGTCCAGACACCTCCAGCTAGCCTCTCATTGGTTCTCGCTATTCCTGTTCATCTTCCGCAGAAATTGCAAACTGGGCCAAACAGGAGGTTAAAGGGACTGACTCTCCAAGTGGGGAGAGTGTTAGTAAAGCGTCTGGAATGTTGCACCCGAGTACCAGGGGAGGAAAACTGAGACATATTTGAACACGTCTCCCGTTCACATGGTTGATCATACTTGGGTTCCACATGCATGTTTTAGCTGAAGGAAGAATACCTTAAACCTGTGTATTTGAAACCCGTGGAATGGGTACCATGCAATATGACTTCAAAGGGTCTTCATTTGCTCACCGAACCTCTCCAATCCTATCACTGCTGCGTTTATGCCCCTGTACACATGCTTGATTCTGTTTCGGAGACATAGCAATCCATAGGTTTTAAGATACTTACTAGTCAGGTACATTCTTAGGCGTTTAATATGCGGTGTTGAGTCCATTTCGTTGAGCAAGGAGTAGCTCTTGTCTATTCCATATTTGGCTTAAGGAACTTTATCTGTGCTCATTTCAATCTCTGGTTTTATGCAGCACCCCAACTCACCTTTCCCCTTAAGCAAGCATAAGTTGGTTTTCTAAATTTGAGGCCCTGTTCTGTTCTGTAATTCAGTTCCTGTGTAGCCAAGTTTCCATTCCGTGTATTACTGATATCTTATGATGTTTCTTTTTCTGTGTGACTTATTTCAGTTAGAATCATCGTACCAGAATCTACTCATTATGCTGCTACGGGCCTGATGACATAGATTTCATTGCTGAGTGATACTGCATTGTACGTAAGTACCACAAGTTCTTTATCCATTTTTCACTTTCTGCGATGTTGAACTTGTACTGTAAACGAGGTTCTTGTAAACAGAGCCGTTCCAAACTTTGGGGTGGCTGTGTCTTTTTGATTTTAATTTCCCTAAGCTATAGGACCATAAGTGGAAGTGCCCTAGGCTCTGTTGCTTTGTTTTTTAGATGTTTCAGGAAACACCATACACTTCTCCCGAGTGGTTGCTGGCAATTTACATCCCGCCCATCAGCATAACAAGGCTCCCAGTTCTCCATGGCCTGTCCTGCCTTTCTGGATTTTACACTTTTTTCAGATGGCCCTTTTGACCGGGGGGAAGTGAGACTTCATTGTAGTGCAGATTTCCTTTGCAAGCTTGCTTGGTTGGCCAAAAAGGGCGTATGCGTTTTTTCCTGAATATATTCAGGAAAAAACGCATACGCCCTTTTTGGCCAAGTGCATCATTGTGGACGTTCTGCCTCTTTTCCTATGCTTTCAATGCAATTCCAGTCTACCTCCTGAAATCGGTTTCCTGCAATTCTTCCCCGCTTTCAAGTCCTCTTGGCAGCCTTACTTCAGTCTATTTTTGGACGATAGCTGTCATTTATAACTCTGCAGGTTTGTGAATTACAGT
Organism: Delphinus delphis; assembly: GCF_949987515.2. Taxonomy (NCBI): domain Eukaryota; kingdom Metazoa; phylum Chordata; class Mammalia; order Artiodactyla; family Delphinidae; genus Delphinus; species Delphinus delphis. Next base: position 997,949 of record NW_027192714.1, read on the forward strand.
GCCCCTGAGCTCCTTTCTTCAACTCGCTTTCTTGTGACCTGGCCGCAACACCGCAGGATGGCTTCAGGCCCTAATCTGGTTCCGGCCCGGCATGCTGAGCCTTTGGTTAATTCCTCTTCCTGGTGGGAAATGAGAGTTAAATTTGCCCGTCCAGACACCTCCAGCTAGCCTCTCATTGGTTCTCGCTATTCCTGTTCATCTTCCGCAGAAATTGCAAACTGGGCCAAACAGGAGGTTAAAGGGACTGACTCTCCAAGTGGGGAGAGTGTTAGTAAAGCGTCTGGAATGTTGCACCCGAGTACCAGGGGAGGAAAACTGAGACATATTTGAACACGTCTCCCGTTCACATGGTTGATCATACTTGGGTTCCACATGCATGTTTTAGCTGAAGGAAGAATACCTTAAACCTGTGTATTTGAAACCCGTGGAATGGGTACCATGCAATATGACTTCAAAGGGTCTTCATTTGCTCACCGAACCTCTCCAATCCTATCACTGCTGCGTTTATGCCCCTGTACACATGCTTGATTCTCTTTCGGAGACATAGCAATCCATAGGTTTTAAGATACTTACTAGTCAGGTACATTCTTAGGCGTTTAATATGCGGTGTTGAGTCCATTTCGTTGAGCAAGGAGTAGCTCTTGTCTATTCCATATTTGGCTTAAGGAAATTTATCTGTGCTCATTTCAATCTCTGGTTTTATGCAGCACCCCAACTCACCTTTCCCCTTAAGCAAGCATAAGTTGGTTTTCTAAATTTGAGGCCCTGTTCTGTTCTGTAATTCAGTTCCTGTGTAGCCAAGTTTCCATTCCGTGTATTAGTGATATCTTATGATGTTTCTTTTTCTGTGTGACTTATTTCAGTTAGAATCATCGTACCTGAATCCACTCATTATGCTGCTACGGGCCTGATGACATAGATTTCATTGCTGAGTGATACTGAATTGTACGTAAGTACCACAAGTCCTTTATCCATTTTTCACTTTCTGCGATGTTGAACTTCTACTGTAAACGAGGTTCTTGTAAACAGAGCCGTTCGAAACTTTGGGGTGGCTGTGTCTTTTTGATTTTAAATTCCCTAAGCTATAGGACCATAAGTGGAAGTGCCCTAGGCTCTGTTGCTTTGTTTTTTAGATGTTTCAGGAAACACCATACACTTCTCCCGAGTGTTTGTTGGCAATTTACATCCCGCCCATCAGCATAACAAGGCTCCCAGTTCTCCATGGCCTGTCCTGCCTTTCTGGATTTTACACTTTTTTCAGATGGCCCTTTTGACCGGGGGGAAGTGAGACTTCATTGTAGTGCAGATTTCCTTTGCAAGCTTGCTTGGTTGGCCAAAAAGGGCGTATGCCTTTTTTCCTGAATATATTCAGGAAAAAACGCATACGCCCTTTTTGGCCAAGTGCATCATTGTGGACGTTCTGCCTCTTTTCCTATGCTTTCAATGCAATTCCAGTCTACCTCCTGAAATCGGTTTCCTGCAATTCTGCCCCGCTTTCAAGTCCTCTTGGCAGCCTTACTTCAGTCTATTTTTGGACGATAGCTGTCATTTATAACTCTGCAGGTTTGTGAATTACAGTGCCCCTGAGCTCCTTTCTTCAACTCGCTTTCTTTTGAGCTGGCCGCAACACCGCAGGATGGCTTCAGGCCCTAATCTGGTTCCGGCACGGCACGCTGAGCCTTTGGTTATTTCCTCTTCCTGGTGGGAAATGAGAGTTAAATTTGCCCGTCCAGACACCTCCAGCTAGCCTCTCATTGGTTCTCGCTATTCCTGTTCATCTTCCGCAGAAATTGCAAACTGGGCCAAACAGGAGGTTAAAGGGACTGACTCTCCAAGTCGGGAGAGTGTTAGTAAAGCGTCTGGAATGTTGCACCCGAGTACCAGGGGAGGAAAACTGAGACATATTTGAACACGTCTCCCGTTCATATGGTTGATCATACTCTGGGTTCCACATGCATGTTTTAGCTGAAGGAAGAATACCTTAAACCTGGAGAGTTGAGACCCGTGGAATGGGTACCATGCAATATGACTTCAAAGGGTCTTCATTTGCTCACCAAACCTCTCCAATCCTATCACTGCTGCGTTTATGCCCCTGTACACACGCTTGATTCTCTTTTGGAGACATAGCAATCCATAGGTTTTAAGATACTTACTAGTCAGGTACATTCTTAGGCGTTTAATATGGGGTGTTGAGTCCATTTCGTTGAGCAAGGAGTAGCTCTTGTCTATTCCATATTTGGCTTAAGGAACTTTATCTGTGCTCATTTCAATCTCTGGTTTTATGCAGCACCCCAACTCACCTTTACCCTTAAGCAAGCATAAGTTGGTTTTCTAAATTTGAGACCCTGTTCTGTTTTGGAATGCAGTTCCTGTGTAGCCAAGTTTACATTCCGTGTATTAGTGATATCTTATGATGTTTCTTTTTCTGTGTGACTTATTTCAGTTAGAATCATCGTACCTGAATCCACTCATTATGCTGCTATGGGCCTGATGACATAGATTTCATTGCTGAGTGATACTGCATTGTACGTAAGTACCACAAGTTCTTTATCCATTTTTCACTTTCTGTGATATTGAACTTGTACGGTAAACGAGGTTCTTGTAAACGGAGGCGTCCCAAACTTTGGGGTGGCTGTGTCTTTTTGATTTTAATTTCCCTAAGCTATAGGACCATAAGTGGAAGTGCCCTAGGCTCTGTTGCTTTGTTTTTTAGATGTTTCACGAAACACCATACACTTCTCCCGAGTGGTTGTTGGCAATTTACATCCCGCCCATCAGCATAACAAGGCTCCCAGTTCTCCATGGCCTGTCCTGCCTTTCTGGATTTTACACTTTTTTCAGATGGCCCTTTTGACTGGGGGGAAGTGACACTTCATTGTAGTGCAGATTTCCTTTGCAAGCTTGCTTGGTTGGCCAAAAAGGGCGTATGCGTTTTTTCCTGAATATATTCAGGAAAAAACGCATACGCCCTTTTTGGCCAAGTGCATCATTGTGTACGTTCTGCCTCTTTTCCTATGCTTTCAATGCAATTCCAGTCTACCTCTTGAAATCGGTTTCCTACAATTCTGCCCCGCTTTCAAGTCCTCTTGGCAGCCTTACTTCAGTCTATTTTTGGACGATAGCTGTCATTTATAACTCTGCAGGTTTGTGAATTACAGTGCCCCTGAGCTCCTTTCTTCAACTCGCTTTCTTGTGACCTGGCCGCAACACCGCAGGATGGCTTCAGGCCCTAATCTGGTTCCGGCCCGGCATGCTGAGCCTTTGGTTAATTCCTCTTCCTGGTGGGAAATGAGAGTTAAATTTGCCCGTCCAGACACCTCCAGCTAGTCTCTGATTGATTCTCGCTATTCCTGTTCATCTTCCGCAGAAATTGGGAACTGGGCCAAACAGGAGGTTAAAGGGACTGACTCTCCAAGTGGGGAGAGTGTTAGTAAAGCATCTGGAATGTTGCACCCGAGTACCAGGGGAGGAAAACTGAGACATATTTGAACACGTCTCCCGATCACATGGTTGATCATACTCTAGGTTCCACATGCATGTTTTAGCTGAAGGAAGAATACCTTAAACCTGGGTAGTTGAAACCCGTGGAATGGGTACCATGCAATATGATTTCAAAGGGTCTTCATTTGCTCACCGAACCTCTCCAATCCTATCACTGCTGCGTTTATGCCCCTGTACACATGCTTGATTCTCTTTCGGAGACATAGCAATCCATAGGTTTTAAGATACTTACTAGTCAGGTACATTCTTAGGCGTTTAATATGCGGTGTTGAGTCCATTTCGTTGAGCAAGGAGTAGCTCTTGTCTATTCCATATTTGACTTAAGGAACTTTATCTGTGCTCATTTCAATCTCTGGTTTTATGCAGCACCCCAACTCACCTTTACCCTTAAGCAAGCATAAGTTGGTTTTCTAAATTTGAGACCCTGTTCTGTTCTGTAATTCAGTTCCTGTGTAGCCAAGTTTACATTCCGTGTATTAGTGATATCTTATGATGTTTCTTTTTCTGTTTGACTTATTTCAGTTAGAATCATCGTACCTGAATCTACTCATTATGCTGCTACGGGCCTGATGACACAGATTTCATTGCTGAGTGATACTGCATTGTACATAAGTACCACAAGTTCTTTATCCATTTTTCACTTTCTGCGATGTTGAACTTGTACTGTAAACGAGGTTCTTGTAAACAGAGGCGTCCCAAACTTTGGGGTGGCTGTGTCTTTTTGATTTTAATTTCCCTAAGCTATAGGACCATAAGTGGAAGTGCCCTAGGCTCTGTTGCTTTGTTTTTTAGATGTTTCAGGAAACACCATACACTTCTCCCGAGTGGTTGTTGGCAATTTACATCCCGCCCATCAGCATAACAAGGCTCCCAGTTCTCCATGGCCTGTCCTGCCTTTCTGGATTTTACACTTTTTTCAGATGGCCCTTTTGACCGGGGGGAAGTGAGACTTCATTGTAGTGCAGATTTCCTTTGCAAGCTTGCTTGGTTGGCCAAAAAGGGCGTATGCGTTTTTTCCTGAATATATTCAGGAAAAAACGCATACGCCCTTTTTGGCCAAGTGCATCATTGTGGACCTTCTGCCTCTTTTCCTATGCTTTCAATGCAATTCCAGTCTACCTCCTGAAATCGGTTTCCTGCAATTCTGCCCCGCTTTCAAGTCCTCTTGGCAGCCTTACTTCAGTCTATTTTTGGACGATAGCTGTCATTTATAACTCTGCAGGTTTGTGAATTACAGTGCCCCTGAGCTCCTTTCTTCAACTCGCTTTCTTGTGACCTGGCCGCAACACCGCAGGATGTCTTCAGGCCCTAATCTTCTTCCGGCCCGGCATGCTGAGCCTTTGGTTAATTCCTCTTCCTGGTGGGAAATGAGAGTTAAATTTGCCCGTTCAGACACCTCCAGCTAGTCTCTCATTGGTTCTCGCTATTCCTGTTCATCTTCCGCAGAAATTGCAAACTGGGCCAAACAGGAGGTTAAAGGGACTGACTCTCCACGTCTGGAGAGTGTTAGTAAAGCGTCCGGAATGTTGCACCCGAGTACCAGGGGAGGAAAACTGAGACATATTTGAACACGTCTCCCGTTCACATGGTTGATCATACTCTGGGTTCCACATGCATGTTTTAGCTGAAGGAAGAATACCTTAAACCTGGAGAGTTGAGACCCGTGGAATGGGTACCATGCAATATGACTTCAAAGGGTCTTCATTTGCTCAACAAACCTCTCCAATCCTATCACTGCTGCGTTTATGCCCCTGTACACACGCTTGATTCTCTTTTGGAGAAATAGCAATCCATAGGTTTCAAGATACTTACTAGTCAGGTACATTCTTAGGCGTTTAATATGGGGTGTTGAGTCCATTTCGTTGAGCAAGGAGTAGCTCTTGTCTATTCCATATTTGGCTTAAGGAACTTTATCTGTGCTCATTTCAATCTCTGGTTTTATGCAGCACCCCAACTCACCTTTCCCCTTAAGCAAGCATAAGTTGGTTTTCTAAATTTGAGACCCTGTTCTGTTTTGGAATGCAGTTCCTGTGTAGCCAAGTTTACATTCCGTGTATTAGTGATATCTTATGATGTTTCTTTTTCTGTGTGACTTATTTCAGTTAGAATCATCGTACCTGAATCCACTCATTATGCTGCTATGGGCCTGATGACATAGATTTCATTGCTGAGTGATACTGCATTGTACGTAAGTACCACAAGTTCTTTATCCATTTTTCACTTTCTGTGATATTGAACTTGTACGGTAAACGAGGTTCGTGTAAACGGAGGCGTCCCAAACTTTGGGGTGGCTGTGTCTTTTTGATTTTAATTTCCCTAAGCTATAGGACCATAAGTGGCAGTGCCCTAGGCTCTGTTGCTTTGTTTTTTAGATGTTTCAGGAAACACCATACACTTCTCCCGAGTGTCTGTTGGCAATTTACATCCCGCCCATCAGCATAACAAGGCTTCCAGTTCTCCATGGCCTGTCCTGCCTTTCTGGATTTTACACTTTTTTCAGATGGCCCTTTTGACCGGGGGGAAGTGAGACTTCATTGTAGTGCAGATTTCCTTTGCAAGCTTGCTTGGTTGGCCAAAAAGGGCGTATGCGTTTTTTCCTGAATATATTCAGGAAAAAACGCATACGCCCTTTTTGGCCAAGTGCATCATTGTGGACGTTCTGCCTCTTTTCCTATGCTTTCAATGCAATTCCAGTCTACCTCCTGAAATCGGTTTCCTGCAATTCTGCCCCGCTTTCAAGTCCTCTTGGCAGCCTTACTTCAGTCTATTTTTGGACGATAGCTGTCATTTATAACTCTGCAGGTTTGTGAATTACAGTGCCCCTGAGCTCCTTTCTTCAACTCGCTTTCTTGTGAGCTGGCCGCAACACCGCAGGATGGCTTCAGGCCCTAATCTGGTTCCGGCCCGGCATGCTGAGCCTTTGGTTAATTCCTCTTCCTGGTGGGAAATGAGAGTTAAATTTGCCCGTCCAGACACCTCCAGCTAGCCTCTCATTGGTTCTCGCTATTCCTGTTCATCTTCCGCAGAAATTGCAAACTGGGCCAAACAGGAGGTTAAAGGGACTGACTCTCCAAGTGGGGAGAGTGTTAGTAAAGCGTCTGGAATGTTGCACCCGAGTACCAGGGGAGGAAAACTGAGACATATTTGAACACGTCTCCCGATCACATGGTTGATCATACTCTAGGTTCCACATGCATGTTTTAGCTGAAGGAAGAATACCTTAAACCTGGGTAGTTGAAACCCATGGAATGGGTACCATGCAATATGACTTCAAAGGGTCTTCATTTGCTCACCGAACCTCTCCAATCCTATCACTGCTGCGTTTATGCCCCTGTACACATGCTTGATTCTCTTTCGGAGACATAGCAATCCATAGGTTTTAAGATACTTACTAGTCAGGTACATTCTTAGGCGTTTAATATGCGGTGTTGAGTCCATTTCGTTGAGCAAGGAGTAGCTCTTGTCTATTCCATATTTGGCTTAAGGAACTTTATCTGTGCTCATTTCAATCTCTGGTTTTATGCAGCAACCCAACTCACCTTTCCCCTTAAGCAAGCATAAGTTGGTTTTCTAAATTTGAGACCCTGTTCTGTTCTGTAATTCAGTTCCTGTGTAGCCAAGTTTACATTCCGTGTATTAGTGATATCTTATGATGTTTCTTTTTCTGTGTGACTTATTTCAGTTAGAATTATCGTACCTGAATCTACTCATTATGCTGCTACGGGCCTGATGACACAGATTTCATTGCTGAGTGATACTGCATTGTACGTAAGTACCACAAGTTCTTTATCCATTTTTCACTTTCTGTGATGTTGAACTTGTACTGTAAACGAGGTTCTTGTAAACAGAGGCGTCCCAAACTTTGGGGTGGCTGTGTCTTTTTGATTTTAATTTCCCTAAGCTATAGGACCATAAGTGGAAGTGCCCTAGGCTCTGTTGCTTTGTTTTTTAGATGTTTCAGGAAACACCAAACACTTCTCCCGAGTGGTTGTTGGCAATTTACATCCCGCCCATCAGCATAACAAGGCTCCCAGTTCTCCATGGCCTGTCCTGCCTTTCTGGATTTTACACTTTTTTCAGATGGCCCTTTTGACCGGGGGGAAGTGAGACTTCATTGTAGTGCAGATTTCCTTTGCAAGCTTGCTTGGTTGGCCAAAAAGGGCGTATGCGTTTTTTCCTGAATATATTCAGGAAAAAACGCATACGCCCTTTTTGGCCAAGTGCATCATTGTGGACCTTCTGCCTCTTTTCCTATGCTTTCAATGCAATTCCAGTCTACCTCCTGAAATCGGTTTCCTGCAATTCTGCCCCGCTTTCAAGTCCTCTTGGCAGCCTTACTTCAGTCTATTTTTGGACGATAGCTGTCATTTATAACTCTGCAGGTTTGTGAATTACAGTGCCCCTGAGCTCCTTTCTTCAACTCGCTTTCTTTTGAGCTGGCCGCAACACCGCAGGATGGCTTCAGGCCCTAATCTGGTTCCGGTACGGCACGCTGAGCCTTTGGTTATTTCCTCTTCCTGGTGGGAAATGAGAGTTAAATTTACCCGTCCAGACACCTCCAGCTAGTCTCTCATTGGTTCTCGCTATTCCTGTTCATCTTCCGCAGAAATTGCAAACTGGGCCAAACAGGAGGTTAAAGGCGCTGACTCTCCAAGTGGGGAGAGTGTTAGTAAAGCGTCTGGAATGTTGCACCCGAGTACCAGGGGAGGAAAACTGAGACATATTTGAACACGTCTCCCATTCACTTGGTTGATCATACTTGGGTTCCACATGCATGTTTTAGCTGAAGGAAGAATATCTTAAACCTGGAGAGTTAAGACCCGTGTAATGGGTACCATGCAATATGACTTCAAAGGGTCTTCATTTGCTCACCGAACCTCTCCAATCCTATCACTGCTGCGTTTATGCCCCTGTACACATGCTTGATTCTCTTTCGGAGACATAGCAATCCATAGGTTTTAAGATACTTACTAGTCAGGTACATTCTTAGGCGTTTAATATGCGGTGTTGAGTCCATTTCGTTGAGCAAGGAGTAGCTCTTGTCTATTCCATATTTGACTTAAGGAACTTTATCTGTGCTCATTTCAATCTCTGGTTTTATGCAGCACCCCAACTCACCTTTACCCTTAAGCAAGAATAAGTTGGTTTTCTAAATTTGATTCTCTGTTCTGTTCTGTAATTCAGTTCCTGTGTAGCCAAGTTTCCATTCCGTGTATTACTGATATCTTATGATGTTTCTTTTTCTGTGTGACTTATTTCAGTTAGAATCATCATACCTGAATCCACTCATTGTGATGCTAAGGGCCTGATGACATAGATTTCATTGCTGAGTGATATTGCTTTGTAAGTAAATACCACAACTTCTTTATCCATTTTTCACTTTCTGTGATGTTGAACTTGTACTGTAAACGAGGTTCTTGTAAACAGAGGCGTCCCAAACTTTGGGGTGGCTGTGTCTTTTTGATTTTAATTTCCCTAAGCTATAGGACCATAAGTGGAAGTGCCCTAGGCTCTGTTGCTTTGTTTTTTAGATGTTTCAGGAAACACCATACACTTCTCCCAAGTGTCTGTTGGCAATTTACATCCCGCCCATCAGCATAACAAGGCTCCCAGTTCTCCATGGCCTGTCCTGCCTTTCTGGATTTTACACTTTTTTCAGATGGCCCTTTTGACCGGGGGGAAGTGAGACTTCATTGTAGTGCAGATTTCCTTTGCAAGCTTGCTTGGTTGGCCAAAAAGGGCGTATGCGTTTTTTCCTGAATATATTCAGGAAAAAACGCATACGCCCTTTTCGGCCAAGTGCATCATTGTGGACGTTCTGCCTCTTTTCCTATGCTTTCAATGCAATTCCAGTCTACCTCCTGAAATCGGTTTCCTGCAATTCTGCCCCGCTTTCAAGTCCTCTTGGCAGCCTTACTTCAGTCTATTTTTGGACGATAGCTGTCATTTATAACTCTGCAGGTTTGTGAATTACAGTGCCCCTGAGCTCCTTTCTTCAACTCGCTTTCTTGTGACCTGGCCGCAACACCGCAGGATGGCTTCAGGCCCTAATCTGGTTCCGGTACGGCACGCTGAGCCTTTGGTTATTTCCTCTTCCTGGTGGGAATTGAGAGATAAATTTGCCCGTCCAGACACCTCCAGCTAGCCTCTCATTGGTTCTCGCTATTCCTGTTCATCTTCCGCAGAAATTGCAAACTGTGCCAAACAGGAGGTTAAAGGCGCTGACTCTCCAAGTGGGGAGAGTGTTAGTAAAGCGTCTGGAATGTTGCACCCGAGTACCAGGGGACGAAAACTGAGACATATTTGAACACGTCTCCCGATCACATGGTTGATCATACTCTGGGTTCCACATGCATGTTTTAGCTGAAGGAAGAATACCTAAAACCTGGGTAGTTGAAACCCGTGGAATGGGTACCATGCAATATGACTTCAAAGGGTCTTCATTTGCTCACCGAACCTCTCCAATCCTATCACTGCTGCGTTTATGCCCCTGTACACATGCTTGATTCTCTTTCGGAGACATAGTAATCCATAGGTTTTAAGATACTTACTAGTCAGGTACATTCTTAGGCGTTTAATATGCGGTGTTGAGTCCATTTCGTTGAGCAAGGAGTAGCTCTTGTCTATTCCATATTTGGCTTAAGGAACTTTATCTGTGCTCATTTCAATCTCTGGTTTTATGCAGCAACCCAACTCACCTTTCCCCTTAAGCAAGCATAAGTTGGTTTTCTAAATTTGAGAACCTGTTCTGTTTTGGAATTCAGTTCCTGTGTAGCCAAGTTTACATTCCGTGTATTAGTGATATCTTATGATGTTTCTTTTTCTGTGTGACTTATTTCAGTTAGAATCATCGTACCTGAATCCACTCATTATGCTGCCACGGGCCTGATGACATAGATTTCATTGCTGAGTGATACTGCATTGTACGTAAGTACCACAAGTTCTTTATCCATTTTTCACTTTCTGCGATGTTGAACTTGTACTGTAAACGAGGTTCTTGTAAACAGAGCCGTTCCAAACTTTGGGGTGGCTGTGTCTTTTTGATTTTAATTTCCCTAAGCTATAGGACCATAAGTGGAAGTGCCCTAGGCTCTGTTGCTTTGTTTTTTAGATGTTTCAGGAAACACCATACACTTCTCCCGAGTGTCTGTTGGCAATTTACATCCCGCCCATCAGCATAACAAGGCTCCCAGTTCTCAATGGCCTGTTGCCTTTCTGGATTTTACACTTTTTTCAGATGGCCCTTTTGACCGGGGGGAAGTGAGACTTCATTGTAGTGCAGATTTCCTTTGCAAGCTTGCTTGGTTGGCCAAAAAGGGCGTATGCGTTTTTTCCTGAATATATTCAGGAAAAAACGCATACGCCCTTTTTGGCCAAGTGCATCATTGTGGACGTTCTGCCTCTTTTCCTATGCTTTCAATGCAATTCCAGTCTACCTCCTGAAATCGGTTTCCTGCAATTCTGCCCCGCTTTCAAGTCCTCTTGGCAGCCTTACTTCAGTCTATTTTTGGACGATAGCTGTCATTTATAACTCTGCAGGTTTGTGAATTACAGTGCCCCTGAGCTCCTTTCTTCAACTCGCTTTCTTGTGACCTGGCCGCAACACCGCAGGATGGCTTCAGGCCCTAATCTGGTTCTGGCCCGGCATGCTGAGCCTTTGGTTAATTCCTCTTCCTGGTGGGAAATAAGAGTTAAATTTGCGCGTCCAGACACCTCCAGCTAGTCTCTCATTGGTTCTCGCTATTCCTGTTCATCTTCCGCAGAAATTGCAAACTGGGCCAAACAGGAGGTTAAAGGGACTGACTCTCCAAGTCGGGAGAGTGTTAGTAAAGCGTCTGGAATGTTGCACCCGAGTTCCAGGGGAGGAAAACTGAGACATATATGAACACGTCTCCCATTCACATGGTTGATCATACTCTGGGTTCCACATGCATGTTTTAGCTGAAGGAAGAATACCTTAAACCTGGAGAGTTGAGACCCGTGGAATGGGTACCATGCAATATGACTTCAAAGGGTCTTCATTTGCTCACCGAACCTCTCCAATCCTATCACTGCTGCGTTTATGCCCCTGTACACACGCTTGATTCTCTTTTGGAGACATAGCAATCCATAGGTTTTAAGATACTTACTAGTCAGGTACATTCTTAGGCGTTTAATATGGGGTGTTGAGTCCATTTCGTTGAGCAAGGAGTAGCTCTTGTCTATTCCATATTTGGCTTAAGGAACTTTATCTGTGCTCATTTCAATCTCTGGTTTTATGCAGCACCCCAACTCACCTTTCCCCTTAAGCAAGCATAAGTTGGTTTTCTAAATTTGAGACCCTGTTCTGTTCTGTAATTCAGTTCCTGTGTAGCCAAGTTTGCATTCCGTGTATTAGTGATATCTTATGATGTTTCTTTTTCTGTGTGACTTATTTCAGTTAGAATCATCGTACCTGAATCCACTCATTATGCTGCTACGGGCCTGATGACATAGATTTCATTGCTGAGTGATACTGCATTGTACGTAAGTACCACAAGTTCTTTATACATTTTTCACTTTCTGTGATATTGAACTTGTACGGTAAACGAGGTTCTTGTAAACGGAGGCGTCCCAAACTTTGGGGTGGCTGTGTCTTTTTGATTTTAATTTCCCTAAGCTATAGGACCATAAGTGGCAGTGCCCTAGGCTCTGTTGCTTTGGTTTTTAGATGTTTCAGGAAACACCATACACTTCTCCCCAGTGGTTGTTGGCAATTTACATCCCGCCCATCAGCATAACAAGGCTCCCAGTTCTCCATGGCCTGTCCTGCCTTTCTGGATTTTACACTTTTTTCAGATGGCCCTTTTGACCGGGGGGAAGTGAGACTTCATTGTAGTGCAGATTTCCTTTGCAAGCTTGCTTGGTTGGCCAAAAAGGGCGTATGCGTTTTTTCCTGAATATATTCAGGAAAAAACGCATACGCCCTTTTCGGCCAAGTGCATCATTGTGGACGTTCTGCCTCTTTTCCTATGCTTTCAATGCAATTCCAGTCTACCTCCTGAAATCGGTTTCCTGCAATTCTGCCCCGCTTTCAAGTCCTCTTGGCAGCCTTATTTCAGTCTATTTTTGGACGATAGCTGTCATTTATAACTCTGCAGGTTTGTGAATTACAGAGCCCCTGATCTCCTTTCTTCAACTCGCTTTCTTGTGACGTGGCCGCAACACCGCAGGATGGCTTCAGGCCCTAATCTGGTTCCGGTACGGCACGCTGAGCCTTTGGTTATTTCCCCTTCCTGGTGGGAAATGAGAGTTAAATTTGCCCGTCCAGACACCTCCAGCTAGCCTCTCATTGGTTCTCGCTATTCCTGTTCATCTTCCGCAGAAATTGGGAACTGGGCCAAACAGGAGGTTAAAGGCGCTGACTCTCCAAGTGGGGAGAGTGTTAGTAAAGCGTCTGGAATGTTGCACCCGAGTACCAGGGGAGGAAAACTGAGACATATTTGAACACGTCTCCCGATCACATGGTTGATCATACTCTGGGTTCCACATGCATGTTTTAGCTGAAGGAAGAATACCTAAAACCTGGGTAGTTGAAACCCGTGGAATGGGTACCATGCAATATGACTTCAAAGGGTCTTCATTTGCTCACCGAACCTCTCCAATCCTATCACTGCTGCGTTTATGCCCCTGTACACATGCTTGATTCTCTTTCGGAGACATAGCAATCCATAGGTTTTAAGATACTTACTAGTCAGGTACATTCTTAGGCGTTTAATATGCGGTGTTGAGTCCATTTCGTTGAGCAAGGAGTAGCTCTTGTCTATTCCATATTTGGCTTAAGGAACTTTATCTGTGCTCATTTCAATCTCTGGTTTTATGCAGCAACCCAACTCACCTTTCCCCTTAAGCAAGCATAAGTTGGTTTTCTAAATTTGAGAACCTGTTCTGTTTTGGAATTCAGTTCCTGTGTAGCCAAGTTTACATTCCGTGTATTAGTGATATCTTATGATGTTTCTTTTTCTGTGTGACTTATTTCAGTTAGAATCATCGTACCTGAATCCACTCATTATGCTGCTACGGGCCTGATGACATAGATTTCATTGCTGAGTGATACTGCATTGTACGTAAGTACCACAAGTTCTTTATCCATTTTTCACTTTCTGCGATGTTGAACTTGTACTGTAAACGAGGTTCTTGTAAACAGAGCCGTTCCAAACTTTGGGGTGGCTGTGTCTTTTTGATTTTAATTTCCCTAAGCTATAGGACCATAAGTGGAAGTGCCCTAGGCTCTGTTGCTTTGTTTTTTAGATGTTTCAGGAAACACCATACACTTCTCCCGAGTGTCTGTTGGCAATTTACATCCCGCCCATCAGCATAACAAGGCTCCCAGTTCTCAATGGCCTGTTGCCTTTCTGGATTTTACACTTTTTTCAGATGGCCCTTTTGACCGGGGGGAAGTGAGACTTCATTGTAGTGCAGATTTCCTTTGCAAGCTTGCTTGGTTGGCCAAAAAGGGCGTATGCGTTTTTTCCTGAATATATTCAGGAAAAAACGCATACGCCCTTTTTGGCCAAGTGCATCATTGTGGACGTTCTGCCTCTTTTCCTATGCTTTCAATGCAATTCCAGTCTACCTCCTGAAATCGGTTTCCTGCAATTCTGCCCCGCTTTCAAGTCCTCTTGGCAGCCTTACTTCAGTCTATTTTTGGACGATAGCTGTCATTTATAACTCTGCAGGTTTGTGAATTACAGTGCCCCTGAGCTCCTTTCTTCAACTCGCTTTCTTGTGACCTGGCCGCAACACCGCAGGATGGCTTCAGGCCCTAATCTGGTTCTGGCCCGGCATGCTGAGCCTTTGGTTAATTCCTCTTCCTGGTGGGAAATAAGAGTTAAATTTGCGCGTTCAGACACCTCCAGCTAGTCTCTCATTGGTTCTCGCTATTCCTGTTCATCTTCCGCAGAAATTGCAAACTGGGCCAAACAGGAGGTTAAAGGGACTGACTCTCCAAGTCGGGAGAGTGTTAGTAAAGCGTCTGGAATGTTGCACCCGAGTACCAGGGGAGGAAAACTGAGACATATTTGAACACGTCTCCCGTTCACATGGTTGATCATACTCTGGGTTCCACATGCATGTTTTAGCTGAAGGAAGAATACCTTAAACCTGGAGAGTTGAGACGCGTGGAATGGGTACCATGCAATATGACTTCAAAGGGTCTTCATTTGCTCACCGAACCTCTCCAATCCTATCACTGCTGCGTTTATGCCCCTGTACACACGCTTGATTCTCTTTTGGAGACATAGCAATCCATAGGTTTTAAGATACTTACTAGTCAGGTACATTCTTAGGCGTTTAATATGGGGTGTTGAGTCCATTTCGTTGAGCAAGGAGTAGCTCTTGTCTATTCCATATTTGGCTTAAGGAACTTTATCTGTGCTCATTTCAATCTCTGGTTTTATGCAGCACCCCAACTCACCTTTCCCCTTAAACAAGCATAAGTTGGTTTTCTAAATTTGAGACCCTGTTCTGTTCTGTAATTCAGTTCCTGTGTAGCCAAGTTTACATTCCGTGTATTACTGATATCTTATGATGTTTCTTTTTCTGTGTGACTTACTTCAGTTAGAATCATCATACCTGAATCCACTCATTGTGCTGCTAAGGGCCTGATGACACAGATTTCATTGCTGAGTGATATTGCTTTGTAAGTAAATACCACAACTTCTTTATCCATTTTTCACTTTCTGCGATGTTGAACTTGTACTGTAAACGAGGTTCTTGTAAACAGAGCCGTTCCAAACTTTGGGGTGGCTGTTTTTTTTTTTATTTTAATTTCCCTAAGCTATAGGACCATAAGTGGAAGTGCCCTAGGTTCTGTTGCTTTGTATTTTAGATGTTTCAGGAAACACCATACACTTCTCCCGAGTGTCTGTTGGCAATTTACATCCCGCCCATCAGCATAACAAGGCTCCCAGTTCTCCATGGCCTGTCCTGCCTTTCTGGATTTTACACTTTTTTCAGATGGCCCTTTTGACCGGGGGGAAGTGAGACTTCATTGTAGTGCAGATTTCCTTTGCAAGCTTGCTTGGTTGGCCAAAAAGGGCGTATGCGTTTTTTCCTGAATATATTCAGGAAAAAACGCATACGCCCTTTTTGGCCAAGTGCATCATTGTGGACGTTCTGCCTCTTTTCCTATGCTTTCAATGCAATTCCAGTCTACCTCCTGAAATCGGTTTCCTGCAATTCTGCCCCGCTTTCAAGTCCTCTTGGCAGCCTTACTTCAGTCTATTTTTGGACGATAGCTGTCATTTATAACTCTGCAGGTTTGTGAATTACAGTGCCCCTGAGCTCCTTTCTTCAACTCGCATTCTTTTGAGCTGGCCGCAACACCGCAGAATGGCTTCAGGCTCTAATCTGGTTCCGGTACGGCACGCTGAGCCTTTGGTTATTTCCTCTTCCTGGTGGGAAATGAGAGTTAAATTTGCCCGTCCAGACACCTCCAGCTAGCCTCTCATTGGTTCTCGCTATTCCTGTTCATCTTCCGCAGAAATTGCAAAGTGGGCCAAACAGGTGGTTAAAGGCGCTGACTCTCCAAGTGGGGAGAGTGTTAGTAAAGCGTCTCGAATGTTGCACCCGAGTACCAGGGGAGGAAAACTGAGACATATTTGAACACGTCTCCCGTTCACATGGTTGATCATACTTGGGTTCCACATGCATGTTTTAGCTGAAGGAAGAATACCTTAAACCTGGAGAGTTAAGACCCGTGGAATGGGTACCATGCAATATGACTTCAAAGGGTCTTCATTTGCTCACCGAACCTCTCCAATCCTATCACTGCTGCGTTTATGCCCCTGTACACATGCTTGATTCTCTTTCGGAGACATAGCAATCCATAGGTTTTAAGATACTTACTAGTCAGGTACATTCTTAGGCGTTTAATATGCGGTGTTGAGTCCATTTCGTTGAGCAAGGAGTAGCTCTTGTCTATTCCATATTTGACTTAAGGAACTTTATCTGTGCTCATTTCAATCTCTGGTTTTATGCAGCACCCCAACTCACCTTTACCCTTAAGCAAGCATAAGTTGGTTTTCTAAATTTGAGACCCTGTTCTGTTCTGTAATTCAGTTCCTGTGTAGCCAAGTTTACATTCCGTGTATTACTGATATCTTATGATGTTTCTTTTTCTGTGTGACTTACTTCAGTTAGAATCATCATACCTGAATCCACTCATTGTGCTGCTAAGGGCCTGATGACACAGATTTCATTGCTGAGTGATACTGCTTTGTAAGTAAATACCACAACTTCTTTATCCATTTTTCACTTTCTGCGATGTTGAACTTGTACTGTAAACGAGGTTCTTGTAAACAGAGCCGTTCCAAACTTTGGGGTGGCTGTGTCTTTTTGATTTTAATTTCCCTAAGCTATAGGACCATAAGTGGAAGTGCCCTAGGTTCTGTTGCTTTGTTTTTTAGATGTTTCAGGAAACACCATACACTTCTCCCGAGTGGTTGTTGGCAATTTACATCCCGCCCATCAGCATAACAAGGCTCCCAGTTCTCCATGGCCTGTCCTGCCTTTCTGGATTTTACACTTTTTTCAGATGGCCCTTTTGACCGGGGGGAAGTGAGACTTCATTGTAGTGCAGATTTCCTTTGCAAGCTTGCTTGGTTGGCCAAAAAGGGCGTATGCGTTTTTTCCTGAATATATTCAGGAAAAAACGCATACGCCCTTTTCGGCCAAGTGCATCATTGTGGACGTTCTGCCTCTTTTCCTATGCTTTCAATGCAATTCCAGTCTACCTCCTGAAATCGGTTTCCTGCAATTCTGCCCCGCTTTCAAGTCCTCTTGGCAGCCTTATTTCAGTCTATTTTTGGACGATAGCTGTCATTTATAACTCTGCAGGTTTGTGAATTACAGTGCCCCTGAGCTCCTTTCTTCAACTCGCTTTCTTGTGACGTGGCCGCAACACCGCAGGATGGCTTCAGGCCCTAATCTGGTTCCGGTACGGCACGCTGAGCCTTTGGTTATTTCCTCTTCCTGGTGGGAAATGAGAGTTAAATTTGCCCGTCCAGACACCTCCAGCTAGCCTCTCATTGGTTCTCGCTATTCCTGTTCATCTTCCGCAGAAATTGCAAACTGTGCCAAACAGGAGGTTAAAGGCGCTGACTCTCCAAGTGGGGAGAGTGTTAGTAAAGCGTCTGGAATGTTGCACCCGAGTACCAGGGGAGGAAAACTGAGACATATTTGAACACGTCTCCCGATCACATGGTTGATCATACTCTGGGTTCCACATGCATGTTTTAGCTGAAGGAAGAATACCTAAAACCTGGGTAGTTGAAACCCGTGGAATGGGTACCATGCAATATGACTTCAAAGGGTCTTCATTTGCTCACCGAACCTCTCCAATCCTATCACTGCTGCGTTTATGCCCCTGTACACATGCTTGATTCTCTTTCGGAGACATAGCAATCCATAGGTTTTAAGATACTTACTAGTCAGGTACATTCTTAGGCGTTTAATGTGGGGTGTTGAGTCCATTTCGTTGAGCAAGGAGTAGCTCTTGTCTATTCCATATTTGGCTTAAGGAACTTTATCTGTGCTCATTTCAATCTCTGGTTTTATGCAGCACCCCAACTCACCTTTCCCCTTAAGCAAGCATAAGTTGGTTTTCTAAATTTGAGACCCTGTTCTGTTTTGGAATGCAGTTCCTGTGTAGCCAAGTTTACATTCCGTGTATTAGTGATATCTTATGACGTTTCTTTTTCTGTGTGACTTATTTCAGTTAGAATCATCGTACCTGAATCCACTCATTATGCTGCTACGGGCCTGATGACATAGATTTCATTGCTGAGTGATACTGCATTGTACGTAAGTACCACAAGTTCTTTATCCATTTTTCACTTTCTGTGATATTAAACTTGTACGGTAAACGAGGTTCTTGTAAACGGAGGCGTCCCAAACTTTGGGGTGGCTGTGTCTTTTTGATTTTAATTTCCCTAAGCTATAGGACCATAAGTGGAAGTGCCCTAGGCTCTGTTGCTTTGTTTTTTAGATGTTTCAGGAAACACCATACACTTCTCCCGAGTGGTTGTTGGCAATTTACATCCCGCCCATCAGCATAACAAGGCTCCCAGTTCTCCATGGCCTGTCCTGCCTTTCTGGATTTTACACTTTTTTCAGATGGCCCTTTTGACCGGGGGGAAGTGAGACTTCATTGTAGTGCAGATTTCCTTTGCAAGCTTGCTTGGTTGGCCAAAAAGGGCGTATGCGTTTTTTCCTGAATATATTCAGGAAAAAACGCATACGCCCTTTTTGGCCAAGTGCATCATTGTGGACCTTCTGCCTCTTTTCCTATGCTTTCAATGCAATTCCAGTCTACCTCCTGAAATCGGTTTCCTGCAATTCTGCCCCGCTTTCAAGTCCTCTTGGCAGCCTTACTTCAGTCTATTTTTGGACGATAGCTGTCATTTATAACTCTGCAGGTTTGTGAATTACAGTGCCCCTGAGCTCCTTTCTTCAACTCGCATTCTTTTGAGCTGGCCGCAACACCGCAGAATGGCTTCAGGCTCTAATCAAGTTCCGGTACGGCACGCTGAGCCTTTGGTTATTTCCTCTTCCTGGTGGGAAATGAGAGTTAAATTTGCCCGTCCAGACACCTCCAGCTAGCCTCTCATTGGTTCTCGCTATTCCTGTTCATCTTCCGCAGAAATTGCAAACTGGGCCAAACAGGAGGTTAAAGGCGCTGACTCTCCAAGTGGGGAGAGTGTTAGTAAAGCGTCTCGAATGTTGCACCCGAGTACCAGGGGAGGAAAACTGAGACATATTTGAACACGTCTCCCGTTCACATGGTTGATCATACTTGGGTTCCACATGCATGTTTTAGCTGAAGGAAGAATACCTTAAACCTGGAGAGTTAAGACCCGTGGAATGGGTACCATGCAATATGACTTCAAAGGGTCTTCATTTGCTCACCGAACCTCTCCAATCCTATCACTGCTGCGTTTATGCCCCTGTACACATGCTTGATTCTCTTTCGGAGACATAGCAATCCATAGGTTTTAAGATACTTACTAGTCAGGTACATTCTTAGGCGTTTAATATGCGGTGTTGAGTCCATTTCGTTGAGCAAGGAGTAGCTCTTGTCTATTCCATATTTGACTTAAGGAACTTTATTTGTGCTCATTTCAATCTCTGGTTTTATGCAGCACCCCAACTCACCTTTACCCTTAAGCAAGCATAAGTTGGTTTTCTAAATTTGAGACCCTGTTCTGTTCTGTAATTCAGTTCCTGTGTAGCCAAGTTTACATTCCGTGTATTACTGATATCTTATGATGTTTCTTTTTCTGTGTGACTTACTTCAGTTAGAATCATCATACCTGAATCCACTCATTGTGCTGCTAAGGGCCTGATGACACAGATTTCATTGCTGAGTGATACTGCTTTGTAAGTAAATACCACAACTTCTTTATCCATTTTTCACTTTCTGCGATGTTGAACTTGTACTGTAAACAAGGTTCTTGTAAACAGAGCCGTTCCAAACTTTGGGGTGGCTGTGTCTTTTTGATTTTAATTTCCCTAAGCTATAGGACCATAAGTGGAAGTGCCCTAGGTTCTGTTGCTTTGTTTTTTAGATGTTTCAGGAAACACCATACACTTCTCCCGAGTGGTTGTTGGCAATTTACATCCCGCCCATCAGCATAACGAGGCTCCCAGTTCTCCATGGCCTGTCCTGCCTTTCTGGATTTTACACTTTTTTCAGATGGCCCTTTTGACCGGGGGGAAGTGAGACTTCATTGTAGTGCAGATTTCCTTTGCAAGCTTGCTTGGTTGGCCAAAAAGGGCGTATGCGTTTTTTCCTGAATATATTCAGGAAAAAACGCATACGCCCTTTTTGGCCAAGTGCATCATTGTGGACGTTCTGCCTCTTTTCCTATGCTTTCAATGCAATTCCAGTCTACCTCCTGAAATCGGTTTCCTGCAATTCTGCCCCGCTTTCAAGTCCTCTTGGCAGCCTTACTTCAGTCTATTTTTGGACGATAGCTGTCATTTATAACTCTGCAGGTTTGTGAATTACAGTGCCCCTGAGCTCCTTTCTTCAACTTGCTTTCTTGTGACCTGGCCGCAACACCGCAGGATGGCTTCAGGCCCTAATCTGGTTCCGGCCCGGCATGCTGAGCCTTTGGTTAATTCCTCTTCCTGGTGGGAAATGAGAGTTAAATTTGCCCGTCCAGACACCTCCAGCTAGCCTCTCATTGGTTCTCGCTATTCCTGTTCATCTTCCGCAGAAATTGCAAACTGGGCCAAACAGGAGGTTAAAGGGACTGACTCTCCAAGTGGGGAGAGTGTTAGTAAAGCGTCTGGAATGTTGCACCCGAGTACCAGGGGAGGAAAACTGAGACATATTTGAACACGTCTCCCGATCACATGGTTGATCATACTCTAGGTTCCACATGCATGTTTTAGCTGAAGGAAGAATACCTTAAACCTGGGTAGTTGAAACCCGTGGAATGGGTACCATGCAATATGACTTCAAAGGGTCTTCATTTGCTCACCGAACCTCTCCAATCCTATCACTGCTGCGTTTATGCCCCTGTACATATGCTTGATTCTCTTTCGGAGACATAGCAATCCATAGGTTTTAAGATACTTACTAGTCAGGTACATTCTTAGGCGTTTAATATGCGGTGTTGAGTCCATTTCGTTGAGCAAGGAGTAGCTCTTGTCTATTCCATATTTGGCTTAAGGAACTTTATCTGTGCTCATTTCAATCTCTGGTTTTATGCAGCACCCCAACTCACCTTTCCCCTTAAGCAAGCATAAGTTGGTTTTCTAAATTTGAGACCCTGTTCTGTTCTGTAATTCAGTTCCTGTGTAGCCAAGTTTCCATTCCGTGTATTACTGATATCTTATGATGTTTCTTTTTCTGTGTGACTTATTTCAGTTAGAATCATCATACCTGAATCCAGTCATTGTGCTGCTAAGGGCCTGATGACACAGATTTCATTGCTGAGTGATATTGCTTTGTAAGTAAATACCACAACTTCTTTATCCATTTTTCACTTTCTGCGATGTTGAACTTGTACTGTAAACGAGGTTCTTGTAAACAGAGCCGTTCCAAACTTTGGGGTGGCTGTGTCTTTTTGATTTTAATTTCCCTAAGCTATAGGACCATAAGTGGAAGTGCCCTATATTCTGTTGCTTTGTTTTTTAGATGTTTCAGGAAACACCATACACTTCTCCCGAGTGTCTGTTGGCAATTTACATCCCGCCCATCAGCATAACAAGGCTCCCAGTTCTCAATGGCCTGTTGCCTTTCTGGATTTTACACTTTTTTCAGATGGCCCTTTTGACCGGGGGGAAGTGAGACTTCATTGTAGTGCAGATTTCCTTTGCAAGCTTGCTTGGTTGGCCAAAAAGGGCGTATGCGTTTTTTCCTGAATATATTCAGGAAAAAACGCATACGCCCTTTTTGGCCAAGTGCATCATTGTGGACGTTCTGCCTCTTTTCCTATGCTTTCAATGCAATTCCAGTCTACCTCCTGAAATCGGTTTCCTGCAATTCTGCCCCGCTTTCAAGTCCTCTTGGCAGCCTTACTTCAGTCTATTTTTGGACGATAGCTGTCATTTATAACTCTGCAGGTTTGTGAATTACAGTGCCCCTGAGCTCCTTTCTTCAACTCGCTTTCTTTTGAGCTGGCCGCAACACCGCAGGATGGCTTCAGGCCCTAATCTGGTTCCGGCACGGCACGCTGAGCCTTTGGTTATTTCCTCTTCCTGGTGGGAAATGAGAGTTAAATTTGCCCGTCCAGACACCTCCAGCTAGCCTCTCATTGGTTCTCGCTATTCCTGTTCATCTTCCGCAGAAATTGCAAACTGGGCCAAACAGGAGGTTAAAGGCGCTGACTCTCCAAGTGGGGAGAGTGTTAGTAAAGCGTCTCGAATGTTGCACCCGAGTACCAGGGGAGGAAAACTGAGACATATTTGAACACGTCTCCCGTTCACATGGTTGATCATACTTGGGTTCCACATGCATGTTTTAGCTGAAGGAAGAATACCTTAAACCTGGAGAGTTAAGACCCGTGGAATGGGTACCATGCAATATGACTTCAAAGGGTCTTCATTTGCTCACCGAACCTCTCCAATCCTATCACTGCTGCGTTTATGCCCCTGTACACATGCTTGATTCTCTTTCGGAGACATAGCAATCCATAGGTTTTAAGATACTTACTAGTCAGGTACATTCTTAGGCGTTTAATATGCGGTGTTGAGTCCATTTCGTTGAGCAAGGAGTAGCTCTTGTCTATTCCATATTTGACTTAAGGAACTTTATCTGTGCTCATTTCAATCTCTGGTTTTATGCAGCACCCCAACTCACCTTTACCCTTAAGCAAGCATAAGTTGGTTTTCTAAATTTGAGACCCTGTTCTGTTCTGTAATTCAGTTCCTGTGTAGCCAAGTTTACATTCCGTGTATTACTGATATCTTATGATGTTTCTTTTTCTGTGTGACTTACTTCAGTTAGAATCATCATACCTGAATCCACTCATTGTGCTGCTAAGGGCCTGATGACACAGATTTCATTGCTGAGTGATACTGCTTTGTAAGTAAATACCACAACTTCTTTATCCATTTTTCACTTTCTGCGATGTTGAACTTGTACTGTAAACGAGGTTCTTGTAAACAGAGCCGTTCCAAACTTTGGGGTGGCTGTGTCTTTTTGATTTTAATTTCCCTAAGCTATAGGACCATAAGTGGAAGTGCCCTAGGTTCTGTTGCTTTGTTTTTTAGATGTTTCAGGAAACACCATACACTTCTCCCGAGTGGTTGTTGGCAATTTACATCCCGCCCATCAGCATAACGAGGCTCCCAGTTCTCCATGGCCTGTCCTGCCTTTCTGGATTTTACACTTTTTTCAGATGGCCCTTTTGACCGGGGGGAAGTGAGACTTCATTGTAGTGCAGATTTCCTTTGCAAGCTTGCTTGGTTGGCCAAAAAGGGCGTATGCGTTTTTTCCTGAATATATTCAGGAAAAAACGCATACGCCCTTTTTGGCCAAGTGCATCATTGTGGACGTTCTGCCTCTTTTCCTATGCTTTCAATGCAATTCCAGTCTACCTCCTGAAATCGGTTTCCTGCAATTCTGCCCCGCTTTCAAGTCCTCTTGGCAGCCTTACTTCAGTCTATTTTTGGACGATAGCTGTCATTTATAACTCTGCAGGTTTGTGAATTACAGTGCCCCTGAGCTCCTTTCTTCAACTTGCTTTCTTGTGACCTGGCCGCAACACCGCAGGATGGCTTCAGGCCCTAATCTGGTTCCGGCCCGGCATGCTGAGCCTTTGGTTAATTCCTCTTCCTGGTGGGAAATGAGAGTTAAATTTGCCCGTCCAGACACCTCCAGCTAGCCTCTCATTGGTTCTCGCTATTCCTGTTCATCTTCCGCAGAAATTGCAAACTGGGCCAAACAGGAGGTTAAAGGGACTGACTCTCCAAGTGGGGAGAGTGTTAGTAAAGCGTCTGGAATGTTGCACCCGAGTACCAGGGGAGGAAAACTGAGACATATTTGAACACGTCTCCCGATCACATGGTTGATCATACTCTAGGTTCCACATGCATGTTTTAGCTGAAGGAAGAATACCTTAAACCTGGGTAGTTGAAACCCGTGGAATGGGTACCATGCAATATGACTTCAAAGGGTCTTCATTTGCTCACCGAACCTCTCCAATCCTATCACTGCTGCGTTTATGCCCCTGTACATATGCTTGATTCTCTTTCGGAGACATAGCAATCCATAGGTTTTAAGATACTTACTAGTCAGGTACATTCTTAGGCGTTTAATATGCGGTGTTGAGTCCATTTCGTTGAGCAAGGAGTAGCTCTTGTCTATTCCATATTTGTCTTAAGGAACTTTATCTGTGCTCATTTCAATCTCTGGTTTTATGCAGCACCCCAACTCACCTTTCCCCTTAAGCAAGCATAAGTTGGTTTTCTAAATTTGAGACCCTGTTCTGTTCTGTAATTCAGTTCCTGTGTAGCCAAGTTTCCATTCCGTGTATTACTGATATCTTATGATGTTTCTTTTTCTGTGTGACTTATTTCAGTTAGAATCATCATACCTGAATCCAGTCATTGTGCTGCTAAGGGCCTGATGACACAGATTTCATTGCTGAGTGATATTGCTTTGTAAGTAAATACCACAACTTCTTTATCCATTTTTCACTTTCTGCGATGTTGAACTTGTACTGTAAACGAGGTTCTTGTAAACAGAGCCGTTCCAAACTTTGGGGTGGCTGTGTCTTTTTGATTTTAATTTCCCTAAGCTATAGGACCATAAGTGGAAGTGCCCTATATTCTGTTGCTTTGTTTTTTAGATGTTTCAGGAAACACCATACACTTCTCCCGAGTGTCTGTTGGCAATTTACATCCCGCCCATCAGCATAACAAGGCTCCCAGTTCTCAATGGCCTGTTGCCTTTCTGGATTTTACACTTTTTTCAGATGGCCCTTTTGACCGGGGGGAAGTGAGACTTCATTGTAGTGCAGATTTCCTTTGCAAGCTTGCTTGGTTGGCCAAAAAGGGCGTATGCGTTTTTTCCTGAATATATTCAGGAAAAAACGCATACGCCCTTTTTGGCCAAGTGCATCATTGTGGACGTTCTGCCTCTTTTCCTATGCTTTCAATGCAATTCCAGTCTACCTCCTGAAATCGGTTTCCTGCAATTCTGCCCCGCTTTCAAGTCCTCTTGGCAGCCTTACTTCAGTCTATTTTTGGACGATAGCTGTCATTTATAACTCTGCAGGTTTGTGAATTACAGTGCCCCTGAGCTCCTTTCTTCAACTCGCTTTCTTTTGAGCTGGCCGCAACACCGCAGGATGGCTTCAGGCCCTAATCTGGTTCCGGCACGGCACGCTGAGCCTTTGGTTATTTCCTCTTCCTGGTGGGAAATGAGAGTTAAATTTGCCCGTCCAGACACCTCCAGCTAGCCTCTCATTGGTTCTCGCTATTCCTGTTCATCTTCCGCAGAAATTGCAAACTGGGCCAAACAGGAGGTTAAAGGCGCTGACTCTCCAAGTGGGGAGAGTGTTAGTAAAGCGTCTGGAATGTTGCACCCGAGTACCAGGGGAGGAAAACTGAGACATATTTGAACACGTCTCCCGTTCACATGGTTGATCATACTTGGGTTCCACATGCATGTTTTAGCTGAAGGAAGAATACCTTAAACCTGGAGAGTTAAGACCCGTGTAATGGGTACCATGCAATATGACTTCAAAGGGTCTTCATTTGCTCACCGAACCTCTCCAATCCTATCACTGCTGCGTTTATGCCCCTGTACACATGCTTGATTCTCTTTCGGAGACATAGCAATCCATAGGTTTTAAGATACTTACTAGTCAGGTACATTCTTAGGCGTTTAATATGCGGTGTTGAGTCCATTTCGTTGAGCAAGGAGTAGCTCTTGTCTATTCCATATTTGACTTAAGGAACTTTATCTGTGCTCATTTCAATCTCTGGTTTTATGCAGCACCCCAACTCACCTTTCCCCTTAAGCAAGCATAAGTTGGTTTTCTAAATTTGAGACCCTGTTCTGTTCTGTAATTCAGTTCCTGTGTAGCCAAGTTTACATTCCGTGTATTACTGATATCTTATGATGTTTCTTTTTCTGTGTGACTTACTTCAGTTAGAATCATCATACCTGAATCCACTCATTGTGCTGCTAAGGGCCTGATGACACAGATTTCATTGCTGAGTGATATTGCTTTGTAAGTAAATACCACAACTTCTTTATCCATTTTTCACTTTCTGCGATGTTGAACTTGTACTGTAAACGAGGTTCTTGTAAACAGAGCCGTTCCAAACTTTGGGGTGGCTGTGTCTTGTTGATTTTAATTTCCCTAAGCTATAGGACCATAAGTGGAAGTGCCGTAGGTTCTGTTGCTTTGTTTTTTAGATGTTTCAGGAAACACCATACACTTCTCCCGAGTGTCTGTTGGCAATTTACATCCCGCCCATCAGCATAACAAGGCTCCCAGTTCTCCATGGCCTGTCCTGCCTTTCTGGATTTTACACTTTTTTCAGATGGCCCTTTTGACCGGCGGGACATGAGACTTCATTGTAGTGCAGATTTCCTTTGCAAGCTTGCTTGGTTGGCCAAAAAGGGCGTATGCGTTTTTTCCTGAATATATTCAGGAAAAAACGCATACGCCCTTTTTGGCCAAGTGCATCATTGTGGACGTTCTGCCTCTTTTCCTATGCTTTCAATGCAATTCCAGTCTACCTCCTGAAATCGGTTTCCTGCAATTCTGCCCCGCTTTCAAGTCCTCTTGGCAGCCTTACTTCAGTCTATTTTTGGACGATAGCTGTCATTTATAACTCTGCAGGTTTGTGAATTACAGTGCCCCTGAGCTCCTTTCTTCAACTTGCTTTCTTGTGACCTGGCCGCAACACCGCAAGATGGCTTCAGGCCCTAATCTGGTTCCGGCACGGCACGCTGAGCCTTTGGTTATTTCCTCTTCCTGGTGGGAAATGAGAGTTAAATTTGCCCGTCCAGACACCTCCAGCTAGTCTCTCATTGGTTCTCGCTATTCCTGTTCATCTTCTGCAGAAATTGCAAACTGTGCCAAACAGGAGGTTAAAGGCGCTGACTCTCCAAGTGGGGAGAGTGTTAGTAAAGCGTCTGGAATGTTGCACCCGAGTACCAGGGGAGGAAAACTGAGACATATTTGAACACGTCTCCCGATCACATGGTTGATCATACTCTAGGTTCCACATGCATGGTTTAGCTGAAGGAAGAATACCTTAAACCTGGGTAGTTGAAACCCGTGGAATGGGTACCATGCAATATGACTTCAAAGGGTCTTCATTTGCTCACCGAACCTCTCCAATCCTATCACTGCTGCGTTTATGCCCCTGTACACATGCTTGATTCTCTTTCGGAGACATAGCAATCCATAGGTTTTAAGATACTTACTAGTCAGGTACATTCTTAGGCGTTTAATATGGGATGTTGAGTCCATTTCGTTGAGCAAGGAGTAGCTCTTGTCTATTCCATATTTGGCTTAAGGAACTTTATCTGTGCTCATTTCAATCTCTGGTTTTATGCAGCACCCCAACTCACCTTTACCCTTAAGCAAGCATAAGTTTGTTTTCTAAATTTGAGACCCTGTTCTGTTCTGTAATTCAGTTCCTGTGTAGCCAAGTTTACATTCCGTGTATTACTGATATCTTATGATGTTTCTTTTTCTGTGTGACTTAGTTCAGTTAGAATCATCATACCTGAATCCACTCATTGTGCTGCTAAGGGCCTGATGACACAGATTTCATTGCTGAGTGATATTGCTTTGTAAGTAAATACCACAACTTCTTTATCCATTTTTCACTTTCTGCGATGTTGAACTTGTACTGTAAACGAGGTTCTTGTAAACAGAGCCGTTCCAAACTTTGGGGTGGCTGTGTCTTTTTGATTTTAATTTCCCTAAGCTATAGGACCATAAGTGGAAGTGCCCTAGGTTCTGTTGCTTTGTTTTTTAGATGTTTCAGGAAACACCATACACTTCTCCCGAGTGGTTGTTGGCAATTTACATCCCGCCCATCAGCATAACAAGGCTCCCAGTTCTCCATGGCCTGTCCTGCCTTTCTGGATTTTACACTTTTTTCAGATGGCCCTTTTGACCGGGGGGAAGTGAGACTTCATTGTAGTGCAGATTTCCTTTGCAAGCTTGCTTGGTTGGCCAAAAAGGGCGTATGCGTTTTTTCCTGAATATATTCAGGAAAAAACGCATACGCCCTTTTTGGCCAAGTGCATCATTGTGGACGTTCTGCCTCTTTTCCTATGCTTTCAATGCAATTCCAGTCTACCTCCTGAAATCGATTTCCTGCAATTCTGCCCCGCTTTCAAGTCCTCTTGGCAGCCTTACTTCAGTCTATTTTTGGACGATAGCTGTCATTTATAACTCTGCAGGTTTGTGAATTACAGTGCCCCTGAGCTCCTTTCTTTAACTCGCTTTCTTTTGAGCTGGCCGCAACACCGCAGGATGGCTTCAGGCCCTAATCTGGTTCCGGTACGGCACGCTGAGCCTTTGGTTATTTCCTCTTCCTGGTGGGAAATGAGAGTTAAATTTGCCCGTCCAGACACCTCCAGCTAGCCTCTCATCGGTTCTCGCTATTCCTGTTCATCTTCCGCAGAAATTGCAAACTGGGCCAAACAGGAGGTTAAAGGCGCTGACTCTCCAAGTGGGGAGAGTGTTAGTAAAGCGTCTGGAATGTTGCACCCGAGTACCAGGGGAGGAAAACTGAGACATATTTGAACACGTCTCCCGTTCACATGGTTGATCATACTTGGGTTCCACATGCATGTTTTAGCTGAAGGAAGAATACCATAAACCTGGAGAGTTAAGACCCGTGGAATGGGTACCATGCAATATGACTTCAAAGGGTCTTCATTTGTTCACCGAACCTCTCCAATCCTATCACTGCTGCGTTTATGCCCCTGTACACATGCTTGATTCTCTTTCGGAGACATAGCAATCCATAGGTTTTAAGATACTTACTAGTCAGGTACATTCTTAGGCGTTTAATGTGGGGTGTTGAGTCCATTTTGTTGAGCAAGGAGTAGCTCTTGTCTATTCCATATTTGGCTTAAGGAACTTTATCTTTGCTCATTTCAATCTCTGGTTTTATGCAGCACCCCAACTCACCTTTCCCCTTAAGCAAGCATAAGTTGGTTTTCTAAATTTGAGACCCTGTTCTGTTTTGGAATGCAGTTCCTGTGTAGCCAAGTTTACATTCCGTGTATTAGTGATATCTTATGATGTTTCTTTTTCTGTGTGACTTATTTCAGTTAGAATCATCGTACCTGAATCCACTCATTATGCTGCTACGGGCCTGATGACATAGATTTCATTGCTGAGTGATACTGCATTGTACGTAAGTACCACAAGTTCTTTATCCATTTTTCACTTTCTGTGATATTGAACTTGTACGGTAAACGAGGTTCTTGTAAACGGAGGCGTCCCAAACTTTGGGGTGGCTGTGTCTTTTTGATTTTAATTTCCCTAAGCTATAGGACCATAAGTGGAAGTGCCCTAGGCTCTGTTGCTTTGTTTTTTAGATGTTTCAGGAAACACCATACACTTCTCCCGAGTGGTTGTTGGCAATTTACATCCCGCCCATCAGCATAACAAGGCTCCCAGTTCTCCATGGCCTGTCCTGCCTTTCTGGATTTTACACTTTTTTCAGATGGCCCTTTTGACCGGGGGGAAGTGAGACTTCATTGTAGTGCAGATTTCCTTTGCAAGCTTGCTTGGTTGGCCAAAAAGGGCGTATGCGTTTTTTCCTGAATATATTCAGGAAAAAACGCATACGCCCTTTTTGGCCAAGTGCATCATTGTGGACGTTCTGCCTCTTTTCCTATGCTTTCAATGCAATTCCAGTCTACCTCCTGAAATCGGTTTCCTGCAATTCTGCCCCGCTTTCAAGTCCTCTTGGCAGCCTTACTTCAGTCTATTTTTGGACGATAGCTGTCATTTATAACTCTGCAGGTTTGTGAGTTACAGTGCCCCTGAGCTCCTTTCTTCAACTCGCTTTCTTGTGACCTGGCCGCAACACCGCAGGATGGCTTCAGGCCCTAATCTGGTTCCGGCACGGCACGCTGAGCCTTTGGTTATTTCCTCTTCCTGGTGGGAAATGAGAGTTAAATTTGCCCGTCCAGACACCTCCAGCTAGTCTCTCATTGGTTCTCGCTATTCCTGTTCATCTTCTGCAGAAATTGCAAACTGTGCCAAACAGGAGGTTAAAGGCGCTGACTCTCCAAGTGGGGAGAGTGTTAGTAAAGCGTCTGGAATGTTGCACCCGAGTACCAGGGGAGGAAAACTGAGACATATTTGAACACGTCTCCCGATCACATGGTTGATCATACTCTAGGTTCCACATGCATGGTTTAGCTGAAGGAAGAATACCTTAAACCTGGGTAGTTGAAACCCGTGGAATGGGTACCATGCAATATGACTTCAAAGGGTCTTCATTTGCTCACCGAACCTCTCCAATCCTATCACTGCTGCGTTTATGCCCCTGTACACATGCTTGATTCTCTTTCGGAGACATAGCAATCCATAGGTTTTAAGATACTTACTAGTCAGGTACATTCTTAGGCGTTTAATATGGGGTGTTGAGTCCATTTCGTTGAGCAAGGAGTAGCTCTTGTCTATTCCATATTTGGCTTAAGGAACTTTATCTGTGCTCATTTCAATCTCTGGTTTTATGCAGCACACCAACTCACCTTTACCCTTAAGCAAGCATAAGTTGGTTTTCTAAATTTGAGACCCTGTTCTGTTCTGTAATTCAGTTCCTGTGTAGCCAAGTTTACATTCCGTGTATTACTGATATCTTATGATGTTTCTTTTTCTGTGTGACTTAGTTCAGTTAGAATCATCATACCTGAATCCACTCATTGTGCTGCTAAGGGCCTGATGACACAGATTTCATTGCTGAGTGATATTGCTTTGTAAGTAAATACCACAACTTCTTTATCCATTTTTCACTTTCTGCGATGTTGAACTTGTACTGTAAACGAGGTTCTTGTAAACAGAGCCGTTCCAAACTTTGGGGTGGCTGTGTCTTTTTGATTTTAATTTCCCTAAGCTATAGGACCATAAGTGGAAGTGCCGT
The DNA here is from genome assembly GCF_949987515.2 of Delphinus delphis. Lineage (NCBI taxonomy): Eukaryota > Metazoa > Chordata > Mammalia > Artiodactyla > Delphinidae > Delphinus > Delphinus delphis. The sequence goes on from NW_027192714.1 coordinate 1,029,065, forward strand.
AGGTTCTGTTGCTTTGTTTTTTAGATGTTTCAGGAAACACCATACACTTCTCCCGAGTGGTTGTTGGCAATTTACATCCCGCCCATCAGCATAACAAGGCTCCCAGTTCTCCATGGCCTGTCCTGCCTTTCTGGATTTTACACTTTTTTCAGATGGCCCTTTTGACCGGGGGGAAGTGAGACTTCATTGTAGTGCAGATTTCCTTTGCAAGCTTGCTTGGTTGGCCAAAAAGGGCGTATGCGTTTTTTCCTGAATATATTCAGGAAAAAACGCATACGCCCTTTTTGGCCAAGTGCATCATTGTGGACGTTCTGCCTCTTTTCCTATGCTTTCAATGCAATTCCAGTCTACCTCCTGAAATCGATTTCCTGCAATTCTGCCCCGCTTTCAAGTCCTCTTGGCAGCCTTACTTCAGTCTATTTTTGGACGATAGCTGTCATTTATAACTCTGCAGGTTTGTGAATTACAGTGCCCCTGAGCTCCTTTCTTCAACTCGCTTTCTTTTGAGCTGGCCGCAACACCGCAGGATGGCTTCAGGCCCTAATCTGGTTCCGGTACGGCACGCTGAGCCTTTGGTTATTTCCTCTTCCTGGTGGGAAATGAGAGTTAAATTTGCCCGTCCAGACACCTCCAGCTAGCCTCTCATCGGTTCTCGCTATTCCTGTTCATCTTCCGCAGAAATTGCAAACTGGGCCAAACAGGAGGTTAAAGGCGCTGACTCTCCAAGTGGGGAGAGTGTTAGTAAAGCGTCTGGAATGTTGCACCCGAGTACCAGGGGAGGAAAACTGAGACATATTTGAACACGTCTCCCGTTCACATGGTTGATCATACTTGGGTTCCACATGCATGTTTTAGCTGAAGGAAGAATACCTTAAACCTGGAGAGTTAAGACCCGTTGAATGGGTACCATGCAATATGACTTCAAAGGGTCTTCATTTGCTCACCGAACCTCTCCAATCCTATCACTGCTGCGTTTATGCCCCTGTACACATGCTTGATTCTCTTTCGGAGACATAGCAATCCATAGGTTTTAAGATACTTACTAGTCAGGTACATTCTTAGGCGTTTAATGTGGGGTGTTGAGTCCATTTCGTTGAGCAAGGAGTAGCTCTTGTCTATTCCATATTTGGCTTAAGGAACTTTATCTGTGCTCATTTCAATCTCTGGTTTTATGCAGCACCCCAACTCACCTTTCCCCTTAAGCAAGCATAAGTTGGTTTTCTAAATTTGAGACCCTGTTCTGTTTTGGAATGCAGTTCCTGTGTAGCCAAGTTTACATTCCGTGTATTAGTGATATCTTATGATGTTTCTTTTTCTGTGTGACTTATTTCAGTTAGAATCATCGTACCTGAATCCACTCATTATGCTGCTATGGGCCTGATGACATAGATTTCATTGCTGAGTGATACTGCATTGTACGTAAGTACCACAAGTTCTTTATCCATTTTTCACTTTCTGTGATATTGAACTTGTACGGTAAACGAGGTTCTTGTAAACGGAGGCGTCCCAAACTTTGGGGTGGCTGTGTCTTTTTGATTTTAATTTCCCTAAGCTATAGGACCATAAGTGGAAGTGCCCTAGGCTCTGTTGCTTTGTTTTTTAGATGTTTCAGGAAACACCATACACTTCTCCCGAGTGGTTGTTGGCAATTTACATCCCGCCCATCAGCATAACAAGGCTCCCAGTTCTCCATGGCCTGTCCTGCCTTTCTGGATTTTACACTTTTTTCAGATGGCCCTTTTGACCGGGGGGAAGTGAGACTTCATTGTAGTGCAGATTTCCTTTGCAAGCTTGCTTGGTTGGCCAAAAAGGGCGTATGCGTTTTTTCCTGAATATATTCAGGAAAAAACGCATACGCCCTTTTTGGCCAAGTGCATCATTGTGGACGTTCTGCCTCTTTTCCTATGCTTTCAATGCAATTCCAGTCTACCTCCTGAAATCGGTTTCCTGCAATTCTGCCCCGCTTTCAAGTCCTCTTGGCAGCCTTACTTCAGTCTTTTTTTGGACGATAGCTGTCATTTATAACTCTGCAGGTTTGTGAATTACAGTGCCCCTGAGCTCCTTTCTTCAACTCGCTTTCTTGTGACCTGGCCGCAACACCGCAGGATGGCTTCAGGCCCTAATCTGGTTCCGGCACGGCACGCTGAGCCTTTGGTTATTTCCTCTTCCTGGTGGGAAATGAGAGTTAAATTTGCCCGTCCAGACACCTCCAGCTAGCCTCTCATTGGTTCTCGCTATTCCTGTTCATCTTCCGCAGAAAGTGCAAACTGGGCCAAACAGGAGGTTAAAGGCGCTGACTCTCCAAGTGGGGAGAGTGTTAGTAAAGCGTCTGGAATGTTGCACCCGAGTACCAGGGGAGGAAAACTGAGACATATTTGAACACGTCTCCCGTTCACATGGTTGATCATACTTGGGTTCCACATGCATGTTTTAGCTGAAGGAAGAATACCTTAAACCTGGAGAGTTAAGACCCGTGTAATGGGTACCATGCAATATGACTTCAAAGGGTCTTCATTTGCTCACCGAACCTCTCCAATCCTATCACTGCTGCGTTTATGCCCCTGTACACATGCTTGATTCTCTTTCGGAGACATAGCAATCCATAGGTTTTAAGATACTTACTAGTCAGGTACATTCTTAGGCGTTTAATATGCGGTGTTGAGTCCATTTCGTTGAGCAAGGAGTAGCTCTTGTCTATTCCATATTTGACTTAAGGAACTTTATCTGTGCTCATTTCAATCTCTGGTTTTATGCAGCACCCCAACTCACCTTTCCCCTTAAGCAAGCATAAGTTGGTTTTCTAAATTTGAGACCCTGTTCTGTTCTGTAATTCAGTTCCTGTGTAGCCAAGTTTACATTCCGTGTATTACTGATATCTTATGATGTTTCTTTTTCTGTGTGACTTACTTCAGTTAGAATCATCATACCTGAATCCACTCATTGTGCTGCTAAGGGCCTGATGACACAGATTTCATTGCTGAGTGATATTGCTTTGTAAGTAAATACCACAACTTCTTTATCCATTTTTCACTTTCTGCGATGTTGAACTTGTACTGTAAACGAGGTTCTTGTAAACAGAGCCGTTCCAAACTTTGGGGTGGCTGTGTCTTGTTGATTTTAATTTCCCTAAGCTAAAGGACCATAAGTGGAAGTGCCGTAGGTTCTGTTGCTTTGTTTTTTAGATGTTTCAGGAAACACCATACACTTCTCCCGAGTGTCTGTTGGCAATTTACATCCCGCCCATCAGCATAACAAGGCTCCCAGTTCTCCATGGCCTGTCCTGCCTTTCTGGATTTTACACTTTTTTCAGATGGCCCTTTTGACCGGCGGGACATGAGACTTCATTGTAGTGCAGATTTCCTTTGCAAGCTTGCTTGGTTGGCCAAAAAGGGCGTATGCGTTTTTTCCTGAATATATTCAGGAAAAAACGCATACGCCCTTTTTGGCCAAGTGCATCATTGTGGACGTTCTGCCTCTTTTCCTATGCTTTCAATGCAATTCCAGTCTACCTCCTGAAATCGGTTTCCTGCAATTCTGCCCCGCTTTCAAGTCCTCTTGGCAGCCTTACTTCAGTCTATTTTTGGACGATAGCTGTCATTTATAACTCTGCAGGTTTGTGAATTACAGTGCCCCTGAGCTCCTTTCTTCAACTTGCTTTCTTGTGACCTGGCCGCAACACCGCAAGATGGCTTCAGGCCCTAATCTGGTTCCGGCACGGCACGCTGAGCCTTTGGTTATTTCCTCTTCCTGGTGGGAAATGAGAGTTAAATTTGCCCGTCCAGACACCTCCAGCTAGTCTCTCATTGGTTCTCGCTATTCCTGTTCATCTTCTGCAGAAATTGCAAACTGTGCCAAACAGGAGGTTAAAGGCGCTGACTCTCCAAGTGGGGAGAGTGTTAGTAAAGTGTCTGGAATGTTGCACCCGAGTACCAGGGGAGGAAAACTGAGACATATTTGAACACGTCTCCCGATCACATGGTTGATCATACTCTAGGTTCCACATGCATGGTTTAGCTGAAGGAAGAATACCTTAAACCTGGGTAGTTGAAACCCGTGGAATGGGTACCATGCAATATGACTTCAAAGGGTCTTCATTTGCTCACCGAACCTCTCCAATCCTATCACTGCTGCGTTTATGCCCCTGTACACATGCTTGATTCTCTTTCGGAGACATAGCAATCCATAGGTTTTAAGATACTTACTAGTCAGGTACATTCTTAGGCGTTTAATATGGGGTGTTGAGTCCATTTCGTTGAGCAAGGAGTAGCTCTTGTCTATTCCATATTTGGCTTAAGGAACTTTATCTGTGCTCATTTCAATCTCTGGTTTTATGCAGCACCCCAACTCACCTTTACCCTTAAGCAAGCATAAGTTGGTTTTCTAAATTTGAGACCCTGTTCTGTTCTGTAATTCAGTTCCTGTGTAGCCAAGTTTACATTCCGTGTATTACTGATATCTTATGATGTTTCTTTTTCTGTGTGACTTAGTTCAGTTAGAATCATCATACCTGAATCCACTCATTGTGCTGCTAAGGGCCTGATGACACAGATTTCATTGCTGAGTGATATTGCTTTGTAAGTAAATACCACAACTTCTTTATCCATTTTTCACTTTCTGCGATGTTGAACTTGTACTGTAAATGAGGTTCTTGTAAACAGAGCCGTTCCAAACTTTGGGGTGGCTGTGTCTTTTTGATTTTAATTTCCCTAAGCTATAGGACCATAAGTGGAAGTGCCCTAGGTTCTGTTGCTTTGTTTTTTAGATGTTTCAGGAAACACCATACACTTCTCCCGAGTGGTTGTTGGCAATTTACATCCCGCCCATCAGCATAACAAGGCTCCCAGTTCTCCATGGCCTGTCCTGCCTTTCTGGATTTTACACTTTTTTCAGATGGCCCTTTTGACCGGGGGGAAGTGAGACTTCATTGTAGTGCAGATTTCCTTTGCAAGCTTGCTTGGTTGGCCAAAAAGGGCGTATGCGTTTTTTCCTGAATATATTCAGGAAAAAACGCATATGCCCTTTTTGGCCAAGTGCATCATTGTGGACGTTCTGCCTCTTTTCCTATGCTTTCAATGCAATTCCAGTCTACCTCCTGAAATCGATTTCCTGCAATTCTGCCCCGCTTTCAAGTCCTCTTGGCAGCCTTACTTCAGTCTATTTTTGGACGATAGCTGTCATTTATAACTCTGCAGGTTTGTGAATTACAGTGCCCCTGAGCTCCTTTCTTCAACTCGCTTTCTTTTGAGCTGGCCGCAACACCGCAGGATGGCTTCAGGCCCTAATCTGGTTCCGGTACAGCACGCTGAGCCTTTGGTTATTTCCTCTTCCTGGTGGGAAATGAGAGTTAAATTTGCCCGTCCAGACACCTCCAGCTAGCCTCTCATCGGTTCTCGCTATTCCTGTTCATCTTCCGCAGAAATTGCAAACTGGGCCAAACAGGAGGTTAAAGACGCTGACTCTCCAAGTGGGGAGAGTGTTAGTAAAGCGTCTGGAATGTTGCACCCGAGTACCAGGGGAGGAAAACTGAGACATATTTGAACACGTCTCCCGTTCACATGGTTGATCATACTTGGGTTCCACATGCATGTTTTAGCTGAAGGAAGAATACCTTAAACCTGGAGAGTTAAGACCCGTGGAATGGGTACCATGCAATATGACTTCAAAGGGTCTTCATTTGCTCACCGAACCTCTCCAATCCTATCACTGCTGCGTTTATGCCCCTGTACACATGCTTGATTCTCTTTCGGAGACATAGCAATCCATAGGTTTTAAGATACTTACTAGTCAGGTACATTCTTAGGCGTTTAATATGGGGTGTTGAGTCCATTTCGTTGAGCAAGGAGTAGCTCTTGTCTATTCCATATTTGGCTTAAGGAACTTTATCTGTGCTTATTTCAATCTCTGGTTTTATGCAGCACCCCAACTCACCTTTCCCCTTAAGCAAGCATAAGTTGGTTTTCTAAATTTGAGACCCTGTTCTGTTTTGGAATGCAGTTCCTGTGTAGCCAAGTTTACATTCCGTGTATTAGTGATATCTTATGATGTTTCTTTTTCTGTGTGACTTATTTCAGTTAGAATCATCGTACCTGAATCCACTCATTATGCTGCTACGGGCCTGATGACATAGATTTCATTGCTGAGTGATACTGCATTGTACGTAAGAACCACAAGTTCTTTATCCATTTTTCACTTTCTGTGATATTGAACTTGTACGGTAAACGAGGTTCTTGTAAACGGAGGCGTCCCAAACTTTGGGGTGGCTGTGTCTTTTTGATTTTAATTTCCCTAAGCTATAGGACCATAAGTGGAAGTGCCCTAGGCTCTGTTGCTTTGTTTTTTAGATGTTTCAGGAAACACCATACACTTCTCCCGAGTGTCTGTTGGCAATTTACATCCCGGCCATCAGCATAACAAGGCTCCCAGTTCTCCATGGCCTGTCCTGCCTTTCTGGATTTTACACTTTTTTCAGATGGCCCTTTTGACCGGGGGGAAGTGAGACTTCATTGTAGTGCAGATTTCCTTTGCAAGCTTGCTTGGTTGGCCAAAAAGGGCGTATGCGTTTTTTCCTGAATATATTCAGGAAAAAACGCATACGCCCTTTTTGGCCAAGTGCATCATTGTGGACGTTCTGCCTCTTTTCCTATGCTTTCAATGCAATTCCAGTCTACCTCCTGAAATCGGTTTCCTGCAATTCTGCCCCGCTTTCAAGTCCTCTTGGCAGCCTTACTTCAGTCTATTTTTGGACGATAGCTGTCATTTATAACTCTGCAGGTTTGTGAATTACAGTGCCCCTGAGCTCCTTTCTTCAACTCGCTTTCTTTTGAGCTGGCCGCAACACCGCAGGATGGCTTCAGGCCCTAATCTGGTTCCGGTACGGCACGCTGAGCCTTTGGTTATTTCCTCTTCCTGGTGGGAAATGAGAGTTAAATTTGCCCGTCCAGACACCTCCAGCTAGCCTCTCATTGGTTCTCGCTATTCCTGTTCATCTTCCGCAGAAATTGCAAACTGGGCCAAACAGGAGGTTAAAGGCGCTGACTCTCCAAGTGGGGAGAGTGTTAGTAAAGCGTCTGGAATGTTGCACCCGAGTACCAGGGGAGGAAAACTGAGACATATTTGAACACGTCTCCCGTTCACATGGTTGATCATACTTGGGTTCCACATGCATGTTTTAGCTGAAGGAAGAATACCTTAAACCTGGAGAGTTAAGACCCGTGTAATGGGTACCATGCAATATGACTTCAAAGGGTCTTCATTTGCTCACCGAACCTCTCCAATCCTATCACTGCTGCGTTTATGCCCCTGTACACATGCTTGATTCTCTTTCGGAGACATAGCAATCCATAGGTTTTAAGATACTTACTAGTCAGGTACATTCTTAGGCGTTTAATATGCGGTGTTGAGTCCATTTCGTTGAGCAAGGAGTAGCTCTTGTCTATTCCATATTTGACTTAAGGAACTTTATCTGTGCTCATTTCAATCTCTGGTTTTATGCAGCACCCCAACTCACCTTTCCCCTTAAGCAAGCATAAGTTGGTTTTCTAAATTTGAGACCCTGTTCTGTTCTGTAATTCAGTTCCTGTGTAGCCAAGTTTACATTCCGTGTATTACTGATATCTTATGATGTTTCTTTTTCTGTGTGACTTACTTCAGTTAGAATCATCATACCTGAATCCACTCATTGTGCTGCTAAGGGCCTGATGACACAGATTTCACTGCTGAGTGATACTGCTTTGTAAGTAAATACCACAACTTCTTTATCCATTTTTCACTTTCTGCGATGTTGAACTTGTACTGTAAACGAGGTTCTTGTAAACAGAGCCGTTCCAAACTTTGGGGTGGCTGTGTCTTTTTGATTTTAATTTCCCTAAGCTATAGGACCATAAGTGGAAGTGCCCTAGGTTCTGTTGCTTTGTTTTTTAGATGTTTCAGGAAACACCATACACTTCTCCCGAGTGGTTGTTGGCAATTTACATCCCGCCCATCAGCATAACAAGGCTCCCAGTTCTCCATGGCCTGTCCTGCCTTTCTGGATTTTACACTTTTTTCAGATGGCCCTTTTGACCGGGGGGAAGTGAGACTTCATTGTAGTGCAGATTTCCTTTGCAAGCTTGCTTGGTTGGCCAAAAAGGGCGTATGCGTTTTTTCCTGAATATATTCAGGAAAAAACGCATACGCCCTTTTTGGCCAAGTGCATCATTGTGGACGTTCTGCCTCTTTTCCTATGCTTTCAATGCAATTCCAGTCTACCTCCTGAAATCGGTTTCCTGCAATTCTGCCCCGCTTTCAAGTCCTCTTGGCAGCCTTACTTCAGTCTATTTTTGGACGATAGCTGTCATTTATAACTCTGCAGGTTTGTGAATTACAGTGCCCCTGAGCTCCTTTCTTCAACTCGCTTTCTTTTGAGCTGGCCGCAACACCGCAGGATGGCTTCAGGCCCTTATCTGGTTCCGGTACGGCACGCTGAGCCTTTGGTTATTTCCTCTTCCTGGTGGGAAATGAGAGTTAAATTTGCCCGTCCAGACACCTCCAGCTAGCCTCTCATTGGTTCTCGCTATTCCTGTTCATCTTCTGCAGAAATTGCAAACTGGGCCAAACAGGAGGTTAAAGGCGCTGACTCTCCAAGTGGGGAGAGTGTTAGTAAAGCGTCTGGAATGTTGCACCCGAGTACCAGGGGAGGAAAACTGAGACATATTTGAACACGTCTCCCGTTCACATGGTTGATCATACTTGGGTTCCACATGCATGTTTTAGCTGAAGGAAGAATACCTTAAACCTGGAGAGTTAAGACCCGTGTAATGGGTACCATGCAATATGACTTCAAAGGGTCTTCATTTGCTCACCGAACCTCTCCAATCCTATCACTGCTGCGTTTATGCCCCTGTACACATGCTTGATTCTCTTTCGGAGACATAGCAATCCATAGGTTTTAAGATACTTACTAGTCAGGTACATTCTTAGGCGTTTAATATGCGGTGTTGAGTCCATTTCGTTGAGCAAGGAGTAGCTCTTGTCTATTCCATATTTGACTTAAGGAACTTTATCTGTGCTCATTTCAATCTCTGGTTTTATGCAGCACCCCAACTCACCTTTCCCCTTAAGCAAGCATAAGTTGGTTTTCTAAATTTGAGACCCTGTTCTGTTCTGTAATTCAGTTCCTGTGTACCAAGTTTACATTCCGTGTATTACTGATATCTTATGATGTTTCTTTTTCTGTGTGACTTACTTCAGTTAGAATCATCATACCTGAATCCACTCATTGTGCTGCTAAGGGCCTGATGACACAGATTTCACTGCTGAGTGATATTGCTTTGTAAGTAAATACCACAACTTCTTTATCCATTTTTCACTTTGTGCGATGTTGAACTTGTACTGTAAACGAGGTTCTTGTAAACAGAGCCGTTCCAAACTTTGGGGTGGCTGTTTTTTTTTGATTTTAATTTCCCTAAGCTATAGGACCATAAGTGGAAGTGCCCTAGGTTCTGTTGCTTTGTATTTTAGATGTTTCAGGAAACACCATACACTTCTCCCGAGTGTCTGTTGGCAATTTACATCCCGCCCATCAGCATAACAAGGCTCCCAGTTCTCCATGGCCTGTCCTGCCTTTCTGGATTTTACACTTTTTTCAGATGGCCCTTTTGACCGGGGGGAAGTGAGACTTCATTGTAGTGCAGATTTCCTTTGCAAGCTTGCTTGGTTGGCCAAAAAGGGCGTATGCGTTTTTTCCTGAATATATTCAGGAAAAAACGCATACGCCCTTTTTGGCCAAGTGCATCATTGTGGACGTTCTGCCTCTTTTCCTATGCTTTCAATGCAATTCCAGTCTACCTCCTGAAATCGGTTTCCTGCAATTCTGCCCCGCTTTCAAGTCCTCTTGGCAGCCTTACTTCAGTCTATTTTTGGACGATAGCTGTCATTTATAACTCTGCAGGTTTGTGAATTACAGTGCCCCTGAGCTCCTTTCTTCAACTCGCTTTCTTTTGAGCTGGCCGCAACACCGCAGAATGGCTTCAGGCTCTAATCTGGTTCTGGTACGGCACGCTGAGCCTTTGGTTATTTCCTCTTCCTGGTGGGAAATGAGAGTTAAATTTGCCCGTCCAGACACCTCCAGCTAGCCTCTCATTGGTTCTCGCTATTCCTGTTCATCTTCCGCAGAAATTGCAAACTGGGACAAACAGGAGGTTAAAGGCGCTGACTCTCCAAGTGGGGAGAGTGTTAGTAAAGCGTCTCGAATGTTGCACCCGAGTACCAGGGGAGGAAAACTGAGACATATTTGAACACGTCTCCCGTTCACATGGTTGATCATACTTGGGTTCCACATGCATGTTTTAGCTGAAGGAAGAATACCTTAAACCTGGAGAGTTAAGACCCGTGTAATGGGTACCATGCAATATGACTTCAAAGGGTCTTCATTTGCTCACCGAACCTCTCCAATCATATCACTGCTGCGTTTATGCCCCTGTACACATGCTTGATTCTGTTTCGGAGACATAGCAATCCATAGGTTTTAAGATACTTACTAGTCAGGTACATTCTTAGGCGTTTAATATGCGGTGTTGAGTCCATTTCGTTGAGCAAGGAGTAGCTCTTGTCTATTCCATATTTGACTTAAGGAACTTTATCTGTGCTCATTTCAATCTCTGGTTTTATGCAGCACCCCAACTCACCTTTCCCCTTAAGCAAGCATAAGTTGGTTTTCTAAATTTGAGACCCTGTTCTGTTCTGTAATTCAGTTCCTGTGTAGCCAAGTTTACATTCCGTGTATTACTGATATCTTATGATGTTTCTTTTTCTGTGTGACTTACTTCAGTTAGAATCATCATACCTGAATCCACTCATTGTGCTGCTAAGGGCCTGATGACACAGATTTCATTGCTGAGTGATACTGCTTTGTAAGTAAATACCACAACTTCTTTATCCATTTTTCACTTTCTGCGATGTTGAACTTGTACTGTAAACGAGGTTCTTGTAAACAGAGCCGTTCCAAACTTTGGGGTGGCTGTGTCTTTTTGATTTTAATTTCCCTAAGCTATAGGACCATAAGTGGAAGTGCCCTAGGTTCTGTTGCTTTGTTTTTTAGATGTTTCAGGAAACACCATACACTTCTCCCGAGTGGTTGTTGGCAATTTACATCCCGCCCATCAGCATAACAAGGCTCCCAGTTCTCCATGGCCTGTCCTGCCTTTCTGGATTTTACACTTTTTTCAGATGGCCCTTTTGACCGGGGGGAAGTGAGACTTCATTGTAGTGCAGATTTCCTTTGCAAGCTTGCTTGGTTGGCCAAAAAGGGCGTATGCGTTTTTTCCTGAATATATTCAGGAAAAAACGCATACGCCCTTTTTGGCCAAGTGCATCATTGTGGACGTTCTGCCTCTTTTCCTATGCTTTCAATGCAATTCCAGTCTACCTCCTGAAATCGGTTTCCTGCAATTCTGCCCCGCTTTCAAGTCCTCTTGGCAGCCTTACTTCAGTCTATTTTTGGACGATAGCTGTCATTTATAACTCTGCAGGTTTGTGAATTACAGTGCCCCCTGAGCTCCTTTCTTCAACTTGCTTTCTTGTGACCTGGCCGCAACACCGCAGGATGGCTTCAGGCCCTAATCTGGTTCCGGCACGGCACGCTGAGCCTTTGGTTATTTCCTCTTCCTGGTGGGAAATGAGAGTTAAATTTGCCCGTCCAGACACCTCCAGCTAGCCTCTCATTGGTTCTCGCTATTCCTGTTCATCTTCCGCAGAAATTGCAAACTGGGCCAAACAGGAGGTTAAAGGCGCTGACTCTCCACGTGGGGAGAGTGTTAGTAAAGCGTCTGGAATGTTGCACCCGAGTACCAGGGGAGGAAAACTGAGACATATTTGAACACGTCTCCCGTTCACATGATTGATCATACTTGGGTTCCACATGCATGTTTTAGCTGAAGGAAGAATACCTTAAACCTGGAGAGTTAAGACCCGTGTAATGGGTACCATGCAATATGACTTCAAAGGGTCTTCATTTGCTCACCGAACCTCTCCAATCCTATCACTGCTGCGTTTATGCCCCTGTACACATGCTTGATTCTCTTTCGGAGACATAGCAATCCATAGGTTTTAAGATACTTACTAGTCAGGTACATTCTTAGGCGTTTAATATGCGGTGTTGAGTCCATTTCGTTGAGCAAGGAGTAGCTCTTGTCTATTCCATATTTGACTTAAGGAACTTTATCTGTGCTCATTTCAATCTCTGGTTTTATGCAGCACCCCAACTCACCTTTACCCTTAAGCAAGCATAAGTTGGTTTTCTAAATTTGAGACCCTGTTCTGTTCTGTAATTCAGTTCCTGTGTAGCCAAGTTTCCATTCCGTGTATTACTGATATCTTATGATGTTTCTTTTTCTGTGTGACTTACTTCAGTTAGAATCATCATACCTGAATCCACTCATTGTGCTGCTAAGGGCCTGATGACACAGATTTCATTGCTGAGTGATATTGCTTTGTAAGTAAATACCACAACTTCTTTATCAATTTTTCACTTTCGGCGATGTTGAACTTGTACTGTAAACGAGGTTCTTGTAAACAGAGCCGTTCCAAACTTTGGGGTGGCTGTTTTTTTTTGATTTTAATTTCCCTAAGCTATAGGACCATAAGTGGAAGTGCCCTAGGTTCTGTTGCTTTGTATTTTAGATGTTTCAGGAAACACCATACACTTCTCCCGAGTGTCTGTTGGCAATTTACATCCCGCCCATCAGCATAACAAGGCTCCCAGTTCTCCATGGCCTGTCCTGCCTTTCTGGATTTTACACTTTTTTCAGATGGCCCTTTTGACCGGGGGGAAGTGAGACTTCATTGTAGTGCAGATTTCCTTTGCAAGCTTGCTTGGTTGGCCAAAAAGGGCGTATGCGTTTTTTCCTGAATATATTCAGGAAAAAACGCATACGCCCTTTTTGGCCAAGTGCATCATTGTGGACGTTCTGCCTCTTTTCCTATGCTTTCAATGCAATTCCAGTCTACCTCCTAAAATCGGTTTCCTGCAATTCTGCCCCGCTTTCAAGTCCTCTTGGCAGCCTTACTTCAGTCTATTTTTGGACGATAGCTGTCATTTATAACTCTGCAGGTTTGTGAATTACAGTGCCCCTGAGCTCCTTTCTTCAACTCCCTTTCTTTTGAGCTGGCCGCAACACCGCAGAATGGCTTCATGCCCTAATCTGGTTCTGGTACGGCACGCTGAGCCTTTGGTTATTTCCTCTTCCTGGTGGGAGATGAGAGTTAAATTTGCCCGTCCAGACACCTCCAGCTAGCCTCTCATTGGTTCTCGCTATTCCTGTTCATCTTCCGCAGAAATTGCAAACTGGGACAAACAGGAGGTTAAAGGCGCTGACTCTCCAAGTGGGGAGAGTGTTAGTAAAGCGTCTCGAATGTTGCACCCGAGTACCAGGGGAGGAAAACTGAGACATATTTGAACACGTCTCCCGTTCACATGGTTGATCATACTTGGGTTCCACATGCATGTTTTAGCTGAAGGAAGAATACCTTAAACCTGGAGAGTTAAGACCCGTGTAATGGGTACCATGCAATATGACTTCAAAGGGTCTTCATTTGCTCACCGAACCTCTCCAATCCTATCACTGCTGCGTTTATGCCCCTGTACACATGCTTGATTCTCTTTCGGAGACATAGCAATCCATAGGTTTTAAGATACTTACTAGTTAGGTACATTCTTAGGCGTTTAATATGCGGTGTTGAGTCCATTTCGTTGAGCAAGGAGTAGCTCTTGTCTATTCCATATTTGACTTAAGGAACTTTATCTGTGCTCATTTCAATCTCTGGTTTTATGCAGCACCCCAACTCACCTTTACCCTTAAGCAAGCATAAGTTGGTTTTCTAAATTTGAGACCCTGTTCTGTTCTGTAATTCAGTTCCTGTGTAGCCAAGTTTACATTCCGTGTATTACTGATATCTTATGATGTTTCTTTTTCTGTGTGACTTACTTCAGTTAGAATCATCATACCTGAATCCACTCATTGTGCTGCTAAGGGCCTGATGACACAGATTTCATTGCTGAGTGATATTGCTTTGTAAGTAAATACCACAACTTCTTTATCCATTTTTCACTTTCTGCGATGTTGAACTTGTACTGTAAACGAGGTTCTTGTAAACAGAGCCGTTCCAAACTTTGGGGTGGCTGTGTCTTTTTGATTTTAATTTCCCTAAGCTATAGGACCATAAGTGGAAGTGCCCTAGGTTCTGTTGCTTTGTTTTTTAGATGTTTCAGGAAACACCATACACTTCTCCCGAGTTGTTGTTGGCAATTTACATCCCGCCCATCAGCATAACAAGGCTCCCAGTTCTCCATGGCCTTTCCTGCCTTTCTGGATTTTACACTTTTTTCAGATGGCCCTTTTGACCGGGGGGAAGTGAGACTTCATTGTAGTGCAGATTTCCTTTGCAAGCTTGCTTGGTTGGCCAAAAAGGGCGTATGCGTTTTTTCCTGAATATATTCAGGAAAAAACGCATACGCCCTTTTTGGCCAAGTGCATCATTGTGGACGTTCTGCCTCTTTTCCTATGCTTTCAATGCAATTCCAGTCTACCTCCTGAAATCGGTTTCCTGCAATTCTGCCCCGCTTTCAAGTCCTCTTGGCAGCCTTACTTCAGTCTATTTTTGGACGATAGCTGTCATTTATAACTCTGCAGGTTTGTGAATTACAGTGCCCCTGATCTCCTTTCTTCAACTTGCTTTCTTGTGACCTGGCCGCAACACCGCAGGATGGCTTCAGGCCCTAATCTGGTTCCGGCACGGCACGCTGAGCCTTTGGTTATTTCCTCTTCCTGGTGGGAAATGAGAGTTAAATTTGCCCGTCCAGACACCTCCAGCTAGTCTCTCATTGGTTCTCGCTATTCCTGTTCATCTTCTGCAGAAATTGCAAACTGTGCCAAACAGGAGGTTAAAGGCGCTGACTCTCCAAGTGGGGAGAGTGTTAGTAAAGCGTCTGGAATGTTGCACCCGAGTACCAGGGGAGGAAAACTGAGACATATTTGAACACGTCTCCCGTTCACATGGTTGATCATACTTGAGTTCCACATGCATGTTTTAGCTGAAGGAAGAATACCTTAAACCTGGGTAGTTGAAACCTGTGGAATGGGTACCATGCAATATGACTTCAAAGGGTCTTCATTTGCTCACCGAACCTCTCCAATCCTATCACTGCTGCGTTTATGCCCCTGTACACATGCTTGATTCTCTTTCGGAGACATAGCAATCCATAGGTTTTAAGATACTTACTAGTCAGGTACATTCTTAGGCGTTTAATATGGGGTGTTGAGTCCATTTCGTTGAGCAAGGAGTAGCTCTTGTCTATTCCATATTTGGCTTAAGGAACTTTATCTGTGCTCATTTCAATCTCTGGTTTTATGCAGCACCCCAACTCACCTTTACCCTTAAGCAAGCATAAGTTGGTTTTCTAAATTTGAGACCCTGTTCGGTTTTGGAATGCAATTCCTGTGTAGCCAAGTTTACATTCCGTGTATTAGTGATATCTTATGATGTTTCTTTTTCTGTGTGACTTATTTCAGTTAGAATCATCGTACCTGAATCCACTCATTATGCTGCTACGGGCCTGATGACATAGATTTCATTGCTGAGTGATACTGCATTGTACGTAAGTACCACAAGTTCTTTATCCATTTTTCACTTTCTGTGATACTGAACTTGTACGGTAAACGAGGTTCTTGTAAACGGAGGCGTCCCAAACTTTGGGGTGGCTGTGTCTTTTTGATTTTAATTTCCCTAAGCTATAGGACCATAAGTGGAAGTGCCCTAGGCTCTGTTGCTTTGTTTTTTAGATGTTTCAGGAAACACCATACACTTCTCCCGAGTGGTTGTTGGCAATTTACATCCCGCCCATCAGCATAACAAGGCTCCCAGTTCTCCATGGCCTGTCCTGCCTTTCTGGATTTTACACTTTTTTCAGATGGCCCTTTTGACCGGGGGGAAGTGAGACTTCATTGTAGTGCAGATTTCCTTTGCAAGCTTGCTTGGTTGGCCAAAAAGGGCGTATGCGTTTTTTCCTGAATATATTCAGGAAAAAACGCATACGCCCTTTTTGGCCAAGTGCATCATTGTGGACGTTCTGCCTCTTTTCCTATGCTTTCAATGCAATTCCAGTCTACCTCCTGAAATCGGTTTCCTGCAATTCTGCCCCGCTTTCAAGTCCTCTTGGCAGCCTTACTTCAGTCTATTTTTGGACGATAGCTGTCATTTATAACTCTGCAGGTTTGTGAATTACAGTGCCCCTGAGCTCCTTTCTTCAACTCGGTTTCTTTTGAGCTGGCCGCAACACCGCAGGATGGCTTCAGGCCCTAATCTGGTTCCGGTACGGCACGCTGAGCCTTTGGTTATTTCCTCTTCCTGGTGGGAAATGAGAGTTAAATTTGCCCGTCCAGACACCTCCAGCTAGCCTCTCATTGGTTCTCGCTATCCCTGTTCATCTTCCGCAGAAATTGCAAACTGTGCCAAACAGGAGGTTAAAGGCGCTGACTCTCCAAGTGGGGAGAGTGTTAGTAAAGCGTCTGGAATGTTGCACCCGAGTACCAGGGGAGGAAAACTGAGACATATTTGAACACGTCTCCCGTTCACATGGTTGATCATACTTGAGTTCCACATGCATGTTTTAGCTGAAGGAAGAATACCTTAAACCTGGGTAGTTGAAACCCGTGTAATGGGTACCATGCAATATGACTTCAAAGGGTCTTCATTTGCTCACCGAACCTCTCCAATCCTATCACTGCTGCGTTTATGCCCCTGTACACATGCTTGATTCTCTTTCGGAGACATAGCAATCCATAGGTTTTACGATACTTACTAGTTAGGTACATTCTTAGGCGTTTAATATGCGATGTTTAGTCCATTTCGTTGAGCAAGGAGTAGCTCTTGTCTATTCCATATTTGACTTAAGGAACTTTGTGCTCATTTCAATCTCTGGTTTTATGCAGCACCCCAACTCACCTTTACCCTTAAGCAAGCATAAGTTGGTTTTCTAAATTTGAGACCCTGTTCTGTTCTGTAATTCAGTTCCTGTGTAGCCAAGTTTACATTCCGTGTATTACTGATATCTTATGATGTTTCTTTTTCTGTGTGACTTACTTCAGTTAGAATCATCATACCTGAATCCACTCATTGTGCTGCTAAGGGCCTGATGACACAGATTTCATTGCTGAGTGATATTGCTTTGTAAGTAAATACCACAACTTCTTTATCCATTTTTCACTTTCTGCGATGTTGAACTTGTACTGTAAACGAGGTTCTTGTAAACAGAGCCATTCCAAACTTTGGGGTGGCTGTGTCTTTTTGATTTTAATTTCCCTAAGCTATAGGACCATAAGTGGAAGTGCCCTAGGTTCTGTTGCTTTGTTTTTTAGATGTTTCAGGAAACACCATACACTTCTCCCGAGTGGTTGTTGGCAATTTACATCCCGCCCATCAGCATAACAAGGCGCCCAGTTCTCCATGGCCTGTCCTGCCTTTCTGGATTTTACACTTTTTTCAGATGGCCCTTTTGACCGGGGGGAAGTGAGACTTCATTGTAGTGCAGATTTCCTTTGCAAGCTTGCTTGGTTGGCCAAAAAGGGCGTATGCGTTTTTTCCTGAATATATTCAGGAAAAAACGCATACGCCCTTTTTGGCCAAGTGCATCATTGTGGACGTTCTGCCTCTTTTCCTATGCTTTCAATGCAATTCCAGTCTACCTCCTGAAATCGGTTTCCTGCAATTCTGCCCCGCTTTCAAGTCCTCTTGGCAGCCTTACTTCAGTCTATTTTTGGACGATAGCTGTCATTTATAACTCTGCAGGTTTGTGAATTACAGTGCCCCTGAGCTCCTTTCTTCAACTCGCTTTCTTGTGAGCTGGCCGCAACACCGCAGGATGGCTTCAGGCCCTAATCTGGTTCCGGCACGGCACGCTGAGCCTTTGGTTATTTCCTCTTCCTGGTGGGAAATGAGAGTTAAATTTGCCCGTCCAGACACCTCCAGCTAGTCTCTCATTGGTTCTCGCTATTCCTGTTCATCTTCCGCAGAAATTGCAAACTGGGCCAAACAGGAGGTTAAAGGCGCTGACTCTCCAAGTGGGGAGAGTGTTATTAAAGCGTCTGGAATGTTGCACCCGAGTACCAGGGGAGGAAAACTGAGACATATTTGAACACGTCTCCCGTTCACATGGTTGATCATACTTGGGTTCCACATGCATGTTTTAGCTGAAGGAAGAATACCTTAAACCTGGAGAGTTGAGACCCGTGTAATGGGTACCATGCAATATGACTTCAAAGGGTCTTCATTTGCTCACCGAACCTCTCCAATCCTATCACTGCTGCGTTTATGCCCCTGTACACATGCTTGATTCTCTTTGGAGACATAGCAATCCATAGGTTTTACGATACTTACTAGTCAGGTACATTCTTAGGCGTTTAATATGTGGTGTTGAGTCCATTTCGTTGAGCAAGGAGTAGCTCTTGTCTATTCCATATTTGACTTAAGGAACTTTATCTGTGCTCATTTCAATCTCTGGTTTTATGCAGCACCCCAACTCACCTTTACCCTTAAGCAAGCATAAGTTGGTTTTCTAAATTTGAGACCCTGTTCTGTTCTGTAATTCAGATCCTGTGTAGCCAAGTTTACATTCCGTGTATTACTGATATCTTATGATGTTTCTTTTTCTGTGTGACTTATTTCAGTTAGAATCATCATACCTGAATCCACTCATTGTGATGCTAAGGGCCTGATGACACAGATTTCATTGCTGAGTGATATTGCTTTGTAAGTAAATACCACAACTTCTTTATCCATTTTTCACTTTCTGCCATGTTGAACTTGTACTGTAAACGAGGTTCTTGTAAACAGAGGCCTCCCAAACTTTGGGGTGGCTGTGTCTTTTTGATTTTAATTTCCCTAAGCTATAGGACCATAAGTGGAAGTGCCCTAGGCTCTGTTGCTTTGTTTATTAGATGTTTCAGGAAACACCATACACTTCTCCCGAGTGCCTGTTGGCAATTTACATCCCGCCCATCAGCATAACAAGGCTCCCAGTTCTCCATGGCCTGTCCTGCCTTTCTGGATTTTACACTTTTTTCAGATGGCCCTTTTGACCGGGGGGAAGTGAGACTTCATTGTAGTGCAGATTTCCTTTGCAAGCTTGCTTGGTTGGCCAAAAAGGGCGTATGCGTTTTTTCCTGAATATATTCAGGAAAAAACGCATACGCCCTTTTTGGCCAAGTGCATCATTGTGGACGTTCTGCCTCTTTTCCTATGCTTTCAATGCAATTCCAGTCTACCTCCTGAAATCGGTTTCCTGCAATTCTGCCCCGCTTTCAAGTCCTCTTGGCAGCCTTACTTCAGTCTATTTTTGGACGATAGCTGTCATTTATAACTCTGCAGGTTTGTGAATTACAGTGCCCCTGAGCTCCTTTCTTCAACTCGCTTTCTTGTGAGCTGGCCGCAACACCGCAGGATGGCTTCAGGCCCTAATCTGGTTCCGGCACGGCACGCTGAGCCTTTGGTTATTTCCTCTTCCTGGTGGGAAATGAGAGTTAAATTTGCCCGTCCAGACACCTCCAGCTAGCCTCTCATTGGTTCTCGCTATTCCTGTTCATCTTCCGCAGAAATTGCAAACTGGGCCAAACAGGAGGTTAAAGGGACTGACTCTCCAAGTGGGGAGAGTGTTAGTATAGCGTCTGGAATGTTGCACCCGAGTACCAGGGGAGGAAAACTGAGACATATTTGAATACGTCTCCCGTTCACATGGTTGATTATACTTGGGTTCCACATGCATGTTTTAGCTGAAGGAAGAATACCTTAAACCTGGAGAGTTGAGACCCGTGTAATGGGTACCATGCAATATGACTTCAAAGGGTCTTCATTTGCTCACCGAACCTCTCCAATCCTATCACTGCTGCGTTTATGCCCCTGTACACATGCTTGATTCTCTTTCGGAGACATAGCAATCCATAGGTTTTAAGATACTTACTAGTCAGGTACATTCTTAGGCGTTTAATATGCGGTGTTGAGTCCATTTCGTTGAGCAAGGAGTAGCTCTTGTCTATTCCATATTTGGCTTAAGGAACTTTATCTGTGCTCATTTCAATCTCTGGTTTTATGCAGCACCCCAACTCACCTTTACCCTTAAGCAAGCATAAGTTGGTTTTCTAAATTTGAGACCCTGTTCTGTTCTGTAATTCAGTTCCTGTGTAGCCAAGTTTACATTCCGTGTATTACTGATATCTTATGATGTTTCTTTTTCTGTGTGACTTACTTCAGTTAGAATCATCATACCTGAATCCACTCATTGTGCTGCTAAGGGCCTGATGACACAGATTTCATTGCTGAGTGATATTGCTTTGTAAGTAAATACCACAACTTCTTTATCCATTTTTCACTTTCTGCGATGTTGAACTTGTACTGTAAACGAGGTTCTTGTAAACAGAGCCATTCCAAACTTTGGGGTGGCTGGGTCTTTTTGATTTTAATTTCCCTAAGCTATAGTACCATAAGTGGAAGTGCCCTAGGTTCTGTTGCTTTGATTCTTAGATGTTTCAAGAAACACCATACACTTCTCCCGAGTGGTTGTTGGCAATTTACATCCCGCCCATCAGCATAACAAGGCGCCCAGTTCTCCATGGCCTGTCCTGCCTTTCTGGATTTTACACTTTTTTCAGATGGCCCTTTTGACCGGGGGGAAGTGAGACTTCATTGTAGTGCAGATTTCCTTTGCAAGCTTGCTTGGTTGGCCAAAAAGGGCGTATGCGTTTTTTCCTGAATATATTCAGGAAAAAACGCATACGCCCTTTTTGGCCAAGTGCATCATTGTGGACGTTCTGCCTCTTTTCCTATGCTTTCAATGCAATTCCAGTCTACCTCCTGAAATCGGTTTCCTGCAATTCTGCCCCGCTTTCAAGTCCTCTTGGCAGCCTTACTTCAGTCTATTTTTGGACGATAGCTGTCATTTATAACTCTGCAGGTTTGTGAATTACAGTGCCCCTGAGCTCCTTTCTTCAACTCGCTTTCTTGTGAGCTGGCCGCAACACCGCAGGATGGCTTCAGGCCCTAATCTGGTTCCGGCACGGCACGCTGAGCCTTTGGTTATTTCCTCTTCCTGGTGGGAAATGAGAGTTAAATTTGCCCGTCCAGACACCTCCAGCTAGTCTCTCATTGGTTCTCGCTATTCCTGTTCATCTTCCACAGAAATTGCAAACTGGGCCAAACAGGAGGTTAAAGGCGCTGACTCTCCAAGTGGGGAGAGTGTTATTAAAGCGTCTGGAATGTTGCACCCGAGTACCAGGGGAGGAAAACTGAGACATATTTGAACACGTCTCCCGTTCACATGGTTGATCATACTTGGGTTCCACATGCATGTTTTAGCTGAAGGAAGAATACCTTAAACCTGGAGAGTTGAGACCCGTGTAATGGGTACCATGCAATATGACTTCAAAGGGTCTTCATTTGCTCACCGAACCTCTCCAATCCTATCACTGCTGCGTTTATGCCCCTGTACACATGCTTGATTCTCTTTCGGAGACATAGCAATCCATAGGTTTTAAGATACTTACTAGTCAGGTACATTCTTAGGCGTTTAATATGCGGTGTTGAGTCCATTTCGTTGAGCAAGGAGTAGCTCTTGTCTATTCCATATTTGACTTAAGGAACTTTATCTGTGCTCATTTCAATCTCTGGTTTTATGCAGCACCCCAACTCACCTTTACCCTTAAGCAAGCATAAGTTGGTTTTCTAAATTTGAGACCCTGTTCTGTTCTGTAATTCAGTTCCTGTGTAGCCAGGTTTACATTCCGTGTATTAGTGATATCTTATGATGTTTCTTTTTCTGTGTGACTTATTTCAGTTAGAATCATCATACCTGAATCCACTCATTGTGATGCTAAGGGCCTGATGACATAGATTTCATTGCTGAGTGATATTGCTTTGTAAGTAAATACCACAACTTCTTTATCCATTTTTCACTTTCTGCGATGTTGAACTTGTACTGTAAACGAGGTTCTTGTAAACAGAGGCGTCCCAAACTTTGGGGTGGCTGTGTATTTTTGATTTTAATTTCCCTAAGCTATAGGACCATAAGTGGCAGTGCCCTAGGCTCTGTTGCTTTGTTTTTTAGATGTTTCAGGAAACACCATACACTTCTCCCGAGTGTTTGTTGGCAATTTACATCCCACCCTTCAGCATAACAAGGCTCCCAGTTCTCCATGGCCTGTCCTGCCTTTCTGGATTTTACACTTTTTTCAGATGGCCCTTTTGACCGGGGGGAAGTGAGACTTCATTGTAGTGCAGATTTCCTTTGCAAGCTTGCTTGGTTGGCCAAAAAGGGCGTATGCGTTTTTTCCTGAATATATTCAGGAAAAAACGCATACGCCCTTTTTGGCCAAGTGCATCATTGTGGACGTTCTGCCTCTTTTCCTATGCTTTCAATGCAATTCCAGTCTACCTCCTGAAATCGGTTTCCTGCAATTCTGCCCCGCTTTCAAGTCCTCTTGGCAGCCTTACTTCAGTCTATTTTTGGACGATAGCTGTCATTTATAACTCTGCAGGTTTGTGAATTACAGTGCCCCTGAGCTCCTTTCTTCAACTCGCTTTCTTGTGACCTGGCCGCAACACCGCAGGATGGCTTCAGGCCCTAATCTGGTTCCGGCCCGGCATGCTGAGCCTTTGCTTAATTCCTCTTCCTGGTGGGAAATGAGAGTTAAATTTGCCCGTCCAGACACCTCCAGCTAGCCTCTCATTGGTTCTCGCTATTCCTGTTCATCTTCCGCAGAAATTGCAAACTGGGCCAAACAGGAGGTTAAAGGGACTGACTCTCCAAGTGGGGAGAGTGTTAGTAAAGCGTCTGTATTGTTGCACCCGAGTACCAGGGTACGAAAACTGAGACATATTTGAACACGTCTCCCGATCACATGGTTGATCATACTCTAGGTTCCACATGCATGTTTTAGCTGAAGGAAGAATACCTTAAACCTGGGTAGTTGAAACCCGTGGAATGGGTACCATGCAATATGACTTCAAAGGGTCTTCATTTGCTCACCGAACCTCTCCAATCCTATCACTGCTGCGTTTATGCCCCTGTACACATGCTTGATTCTCTTTCGGAGACATAGCAATCCATAGGTTTTAAGATACTTACTAGTCAGGTACATTCTTAGGCGTTTAATATGCGGTGTTGAGTCCATTTCGTTGAGCAAGGAGTAGCTCTTGTCTATTCCATATTTGGCTTAAGGAACTTTATCTGTGCTCATTTCAATCTCTGGTTTTATGCAGCACCCCAACTCACCTTTACCCTTAAGCAAGAATAAGTTGGTTTTCTAAATTTGAGACCCTGTTCTGTTCTGTAATTCAGTTCCTGTGTAGCCAAGTTTACATTCCGTGTATTACTGATATCTTATGATGTTTCTTTTTCTGTGTGACTTATTTCAGTTAGAATCATCATACCTGAATCCACTCATTGTGCTGCTAAGGGCCTGATGACACAGATTTCATTGCTGAGTGATATTGCTTTGTAAGTAAATACCACAACTTCTTTATCCATTTTTCACTTTCTGCGATGTTGAACTTGTACTGTAAACGAGGTTCTTGTAAACAGAGCCGTTCCAAACTTTGGGGTGGCTGTGTCTTTTTGATTTTAATTTCCCTAAGCTATAGGACCATAAGTGGAAGTGCCCTAGGTTCTGTTGCTTTGTTTTTTAGATGTTTCAGGAAACACCATACACTTCTCCCGAGTGGTTGTTGGCAATTTACATCCCGCCCATCAGCATAACAAGGCTCCCAGTTCTCCATGGCCTGTCCTGCCTTTCTGGATTTTACACTTTTTTCAGATAACCCTTTTGACCGGGGGGAAGTGAGACTTCATTGTAGTGCAGATTTCCTTTGCAAGCTTGCTTGGTTGGCCAAAAAGGGCGTATGCGTTTTTTCCTGAATATATTCAGGAAAAAACGCATACGCCCTTTTTGGCCAAGTGCATCATTGTGGACGTTCTGCCTCTTTTCCTATGCTTTCAATGCAATTCCAGTCTACCTCCTGAAATCGGTTTCCTGCAATTCTGCCCCGCTTTCAAGTCCTCTTGGCAGCCTTACTTCAGTCTATTTTTGGACGATAGCTGTCATTTATAACTCTGCAGGTTTGTGAAATACAGTGCCCCTGAGCTCCTTTCTTCAACTCGCTTTCTTGTGACCTGGCCGCAACACCGCAGGATGGCTTCAGGCCCTAATCTGGTTCCGGCCCGGCATGCTGAGACTTTGGTTAATTCCTCTTCCTGGTGGGAAATGAGAGTAAATTTGCCCGTCCAGACACCTCCAGCTAGCCTCTCATTGGTTCTCGCTATTCCTGTTCATCTTCCGCAGAAATTACAAACTGGGCCAAACAGGAGGTTAAAGGGACTGACTCTCCAAGTGGGGAGAGTGTTAGTAAAGCGTCTGGAATGTTGCACCCGAGTACCAGGGGAGGAAAACTGAGACATATTTGAACACGTCTCCCGATCACATGGTTGATCATACTCTGGGTTCCACATGCATGTTTTAGCTGAAGGAAGAATACCTTAAACCTGGGTAGTTGAAACCCGTGGAATGGGTACCATGCAATATGACTTCAAAGGGTCTTCATTTGCTCACCGAACCTCTCCAATCCTATCACTGCTGCGTTTATGCCCCTGTACACATGCTTGATTCTCTTTTGGAGACATAGCAATCCATAGGTTTTACGATACTTACAAGTCAGGTACATTCTTAGGCGTTTAATATGCGGTGTTGAGTCCATTTCGTTGAGCAAGGAGTAGCTCTTGTCTATTCCATATTTGGCTTAAGGAACTTTATCTGTGCTCATTTCAATCTCTGGTTTTATGCAGCACCCCAACTCACCTTTACCCTTAAGCAAGCATAAGTTGGTTTTCTAAATTTGAGACCCTGTTCTGTTCTGTAATTCAGTTCCTGTGTAGCCAAGTTTCCATTCCGTGTATTACTGATATCTTATGATGTTTCTTTTTCTGTGTGACTTATTTCAGTTAGAATCATCATACCTGAATCCACTCATTGTGCTGCTAAGGGCCTGATGACATAGATTTCATTGCTGAGTGATATTGCTTTGTAACTGAATACCACAACTTCTTTATCCATTTTTCACTTTCTGCGATGTTGAACTTGTACTGTAAACGAGGTTCTTGTAAACAGAGCCGTTCCAAACTTTGCGGTGGCTGTGTCTTTTTGATTTTAATTTCCCTAAGCTATAGGACCATAAGTGGAAGTGCCCTAGGCTCTGTTGCTTTGTTTTTTAGATGTTTCAGGAAACACCATACACTTCTCCCAAGTGTCTGTTTGCAATTTACATCCCGCCCATCAGCATAACAAGGCTCCCAGTTCTCAATGGCCTGTTGCCTTTCTGGATTTTACACTTTTTTCAGATGGCCCTTTTGACCGGGGGGAAGTGAGACTTCATTGTAGTGCAGATTTCCTTTGCAAGCTTGCTTGGTTGGCCAAAAAGGGCGTATGCGTTTTTTCCTGAATATATTCAGGAAAAAACGCATACGCCCTTTTTGGCCAAGTGCATCATTGTGGACGTTCTGCCTCTTTTCCTATGCTTTCAGTGCAATTCCAGTCTACCTCCTGAAATCGGTTTCCTGCAATTCTGCCCCGCTTTCAAGTCCTCTTGGCAGCCTTACTTCAGTCTATTTTTGGACGATAGCTGTCATTTATAACTCTGCAGGTGTGTGAATTACAGTGCCCCTGAGCTCCTTTCTTCAACTTGCTTTCTTGTGACCTGGCCGCAACACCGCAGGATGGCTTCAGGCCCTAATCTGGTTCCGGCACGGCACGCTGAGCCTTTGGTTATTTCCTCTTCCTGGTGGGAAATGAGAGTTAAATTTGCCCGTCCAGACACCTCCAGCTAGTCTCTCATTGGTTCTCGCTATTCCTGTTCATCTTCCGCAGAAATTGCAAACTGGGCCAAACAGGAGGTTAAAGGTGCTGACTCTCCAAGTGGGGAGAGTGTTAGTAAAGCGTCTGGAATGTTGCACCCGAGTACCAGGGGAGGAAAACTGAGACATATTTGAACACGTCTCCCGTTCACATGGTTGATCATACTTGGGTTCCACATGCATGTTTTAGCTGAAGGAAGAATACCTTAAACCTGGAGAGTTAAGACCCGTGTAATGGGTACCATGCAATATGAATTCAAAGGGTCTTCATTTGCTCACCGAACCTCTCCAATCCTATCACTGCTGCGTTTATGCCCCTGTACACATGCTTGATTCTCTTTCGGAGACATAGCAATCCATAGGTTTTAAGATACTTACTAGTCAGGTACATTCTTAGGCGTTTAATATGCGGTGTTGAGTCCATTTCGTTGAGCAAGGAGTAGCTCTTGTCTATTCCATATTTGACTTAAGGAACTTTGTGCTCATTTCAATCTCTGGTTTTATGCAGCACCCCAACTCACCTTTACCCTTAAGCAAGCATAAGTTGGTTTTCTAAATTTGAGACCCTGTTCTGTTCTGTAATTCAGTTCCTGTGTAGCCAAGTTTACATTCCGTGTATTACTAATATCTTATGATGTTTCTTTTTCTGTGTGACTTACTTCAGTTAGAATCATCATACCTGAATCCACTCATTGTGCTGCTAAGGGCCTGATGACACAGATTTCATTGCTGAGTGATATTGCTTTGTAAGTAAATACCACAACTTCTTTATCCATTTTTCACTTTCTGCGATGTTGAACTTGTACTGTAAACGAGGTTCTTGTAAACAGAGCCATTCCAAACTTTGGGGTGGCTGTGTCTTTTTGATTTTAATTTCCCTAAGCTATAGTACCATAAGTGGAAGTGCCCTAGGTTCTGTTGCTTTGATTCTTAGATGTTTCAAGAAACACCATACACTTCTCCCGAGTGGTTGTTGGCAATTTACATCCCGCCCATCAGCATAACAAGGCGCCCAGTTCTCCATGGCCTGTCCTGCCTTTCTGGATTTTACACTTTTTTCAGATGGCCCTTTTGACCGGGGGGAAGTGAGACTTCATTGTAGTGCAGATTTCCTTTGCAAGCTTGCTTGGTTGGCCAAAAAGGGCGTATGCGTTTTTTCCTGAATATATTCAGGAAAAAACGCATACGCCCTTTTTGGCCAAGTGCATCATTGTGGACGTTCTGCCTCTTTTCCTATGCTTTCAATGCAATTCCAGTCTACCTCCTGAAATCGGTTTCCTGCAATTCTGCCCCGCTTTCAAGTCCTCTTGGCAGCCTTACTTCAGTCTATTTTTGGACGATAGCTGTCATTTATAACTCTGCAGGTTTGTGAATTACAGTGCCCCTGAGCTCCTTTCTTCAACTCGCTTTCTTGTGAGCTGGCCGCAACACCGCAGGATGGCTTCAGGCCCTAATCTGGTTCCGGCACGGCACGCTGAGCCTTTGGTTATTTCCTCTTCCTGGTGGGAAATGAGAGTTAAATTTGCCCGTCCAGACACCTCCAGCTAGTCTCTCATTGGTTCTCGCTATTCCTGTTCATCTTCCACAGAAATTGCAAACTGGGCCAAACAGGAGGTTAAAGGCGCTGACTCTCCAAGTGGGGAGAGTGTTATTAAAGCGTCTGGAATGTTGCACCCGAGTACCAGGGGAGGAAAACTGAGACATATTTGAACACGTCTCCCGTTCACATGGTTGATCATACTTGGGTTCCACATGCATGTTTTAGCTGAAGGAAGAATACCTTAAACCTGGAGAGTTGAGACCCGTGTAATGGGTACCATGCAATATGACTTCAAAGGGTCTTCATTTGCTCACCGAACCTCTCCAATCCTATCACTGCTGCGTTTATGCCCCTGTACACATGCTTGATTCTCTTTCGGAGACATAGCAATCCATAGGTTTTAAGATACTTACTAGTCAGGTACATTCTTAGGCGTTTAATATGCGGTGTTGAGTCCATTTCGTTGAGCAAGGAGTAGCTCTTGTCTATTCCATATTTGACTTAAGGAACTTTATCTGTGCTCATTTCAATCTCTGGTTTTATGCAGCACCCCAACTCACCTTTACCCTTAAGCAAGCATAAGTTGGTTTTCTAAATTTGAGACCCTGTTCTGTTCTGTAATTCAGTTCCTGTGTAGCCAAGTTTACATTCCGTGTATTACTGATATCTTATGATGTTTCTTTTTCTGTGTGACTTATTTCAGTTAGAATCATCATACCTGAATCCACTCATTGTGATGCTAAGGGCCTGATGACATAGATTTCATTGCTGAGTGATATTGCTTTGTAAGTAAATACCACAACTTCTTTATCCATTTTTCACTTTCTGCGATGTTGAACTTGTACTGTAAACGAGGTTCTTGTAAACAGAGGCGTCCCAAACTTTGGGGTGGCTGTGTATTTTTGATTTTAATTTCCCTAAGCTATAGGACCATAAGTGGCAGTGCCCTAGGCTCTGTTGCTTTGTTTTTTAGATGTTTCAGGAAACACCATACACTTCTCCCGAGTGTTTGTTGGCAATTTACATCCCGCCCTTCAGCATAACAAGGCTCCCAGTTCTCCATGGCCTGTCCTGCCTTTCTGGATTTTACACTTTTTTCAGATGGCCCTTTTGACCGGGGGGAAGTGAGACTTCATTGTAGTGCAGATTTCCTTTGCAAGCTTGCTTGGTTGGCCAAAAAGGGCGTATGCGTTTTTTCCTGAATATATTCAGGAAAAAACGCATACGCCCTTTTTGGCCAAGTGCATCATTGTGGACGTTCTGCCTCTTTTCCTATGCTTTCAATGCAATTCCAGTCTACCTCCTGAAATCGGTTTCCTGCAATTCTGCCCCGCTTTCAAGTCCTCTTGGCAGCCTTACTTCAGTCTATTTTTGGACGATAGCTGTCATTTATAACTCTGCAGGTTTGTGAATTACAGTGCCCCTGAGCTCCTTTCTTCAACTCGCTTTCTTGTGACCTGGCCGCAACACCGCAGGATGGCTTCAGGCCCTAATCTGGTTCCGGCCCGGCATGCTGAGCCTTTGCTTAATTCCTCTTCCTGGTGGGAAATGAGAGTTAAATTTGCCCGTCCAGACACCTCCAGCTAGCCTCTCATTGGTTCTCGCTATTCCTGTTCATCTTCCGCAGAAATTGCAAACTGGGCCAAACAGGAGGTTAAAGGGACTGACTCTCCAAGTGGGGAGAGTGTTAGTAAAGCGTCTGGAATGTTGCACCCGAGTACCAGGGTACGAAAACTGAGACATATTTGAACACGTCTCCCGATCACATGGTTGATCATACTCTAGGTTCCACATGCATGTTTTAGCTGAAGGAAGAATACCTTAAACCTGGGTAGTTGAAACCCGTGGAATGGGTACCATGCAATATGACTTCAAAGGGTCTTCATTTGCTCACCGAACCTCTCCAATCCTATCACTGCTGCGTTTATGCCCCTGTACACATGCTTGATTCTCTTTCGGAGACATAGCAATCCATAGGTTTTAAGATACTTACTAGTCAGGTACATTCTTAGGCGTTTAATATGCGGTGTTGAGTCCATTTCGTTGAGCAAGGAGTAGCTCTTGTCTATTCCATATTTGGCTTAAGGAACTTTATCTGTGCTCATTTCAATCTCTGGTTTTATGCAGCACCCCAACTCACCTTTACCCTTAAGCAAGAATAAGTTGGTTTTCTAAATTTGAGACCCTGTTCTGTTCTGTAATTCAGTTCCTGTGTAGCCAAGTTTACATTCCGTGTATTACTGATATCTTATGATGTTTCTTTTTCTGTGTGACTTATTTCAGTTAGAATCATCATACCTGAATCCACTCATTGTGCTGCTAAGGGCCTGATGACACAGATTACATTGCTGAGTGATATTGCTTTGTAAGTAAATACCACAACTTCTTTATCCATTTTTCACTTTCTGCGATGTTGAACTTGTACTGTAAACGAGGTTCTTGTAAACAGAGCCGTTCCAAATTTTGGGGTGGCTGTGTCTTTTTGATTTTAATTTCCCTAAGCTATAGGACCATAAGTGGAAGTGCCCTAGGTTCTGTTGCTTTGTTTTTTAGATGTTTCAGGAAACACCATACACTTCTCCCGAGTGGTTGTTGGCAATTTACATCCCGCCCATCAGCATAACAAGGCTCCCAGTTCTCCATGGCCTGTCCTGCCTTTCTGGATTTTACACTTTTTTCAGATAACCCTTTTGACCGGGGGGAAGTGAGACTTCATTGTAGTGCAGATTTCCTTTGCAAGCTTGCTTGGTTGGCCAAAAAGGGCGTATGCGTTTTTTCCTGAATATATTCAGGAAAAAACGCATACGCCCTTTTTGACCAAGTGCATCATTGTGGACGTTCTGCCTC
This sequence comes from Delphinus delphis, assembly GCF_949987515.2. Lineage (NCBI taxonomy): Eukaryota > Metazoa > Chordata > Mammalia > Artiodactyla > Delphinidae > Delphinus > Delphinus delphis. The sequence continues at coordinate 1,059,376 of NW_027192714.1, forward strand.
TTTTCCTATGCTTTCAATGCAATTCCAGTCTACCTCCTGAAATCGGTTTCCTGCAATTCTGCCCCGCTTTCAAGTCCTCTGGGCAGCCTTACTTCAGTCTATTTTTGGACGATAGCTGTCATTTATAACTCTGCAGGTTTGTGAATTACAGTGCCCCTGAGCTCCTTTCTTCAACTCGCTTTCTTGTGACCTGGCCGCAACACCGCAGGATGGCTTCAGGCCCTAATCTGGTTCCGGCCCGGCATGCTGAGACTTTGGTTAATTCCTCTTCCTGGTGGGAAATGAGAGTAAATTTGCCCGTCCAGACACCTAAGCTAGCCTCTCATTGGTTCTCGCTATTCCTGTTCATCTTCCGCAGAAATTACAAACTGGGCCAAACAGGAGGTTAAAGGGACTGACTCTCCAAGTGGGGAGAGTGTTAGTAAAGCGTCTGGAATGTTGCACCCGAGTACCAGGGGAGGAAAACTGAGACATATTTGAACACGTCTCCCGATCACATGGTTGATCATACTCTGGGTTCCACATGCATGTTTTAGCTGAAGGAAGAATACCTTAAACCTGGAGAGTTAAGACCCGTGTAATGGGTACCATGCAATATGACTTCAAAGGGTCTTCATTTGCTCACCGAACCTCTCCAATCCTATCACTGCTGCGTTTATGCCCCTGTACACATGCTTGATTCTCTTTCGGAGACATAGCAATCCATAGGTTTTAAGATACTTACTAGTCAGGTACATTCTTAGGCGTTTAATATGCGGTGTTGAGTCCATTTCGTTGAGCAAGGAGTAGCTCTTGTCTATTCCATATTTGACTTAAGGAACTTTATCTGTGCTCATTTCAATCCCTGGTTTTATGCAGCACCCCAACTCACCTTTCCCCTTAAGCAAGCATAAGTTGGTTTTCTAAATTTGAGACCCTGTTCTGTTCTGTAATTCAGTTCCTGTGTAGCCAAGTTTACATTCCGTGTATTACTGATATCTTATGATGTTTCTTTTTCTGTGTGACTTACTTCAGTTAGAATCATCATACCTGAATCCACCCATTGTGCTGCTAAGGGCCTGATGACACAGATTTCATTGCTGAGTGATATTGCTTTGTAAGTAAATACCACAACTTCTTTATCCATTTTTCACTTTCTGCGATGTTGAACTTGTACTGTAAACGAGGTTCTTGTAAACAGAGCCGTTCCAAACTTTGGGGTGGCTGTGTCTTTTTGATTTTAATTTCCCTAAGCTATAGGACCATAAGTGGAAGTGCCCTAGGCTCTGTTGCTTTGTTTATTAGATGTTTCAGGAAACACCATACACTTCTCCCGAGTGCCTGTTGGCAATTTACATCCCGCCCATCAGCATAACAAGGCTCCCAGTTCTCCATGGCCTGTCCTGCCTTTCTGGATTTTACACTTTTTTCAGATGGCCCTTTTGACCGGGGGGAAGTGAGACTTCATTGTAGTGCAGATTTCCTTTGCAAGCTTGCTTGGTTGGCCAAAAAGGGCGTATGCGTTTTTTCCTGAATATATTCAGGAAAAAACGCATACGCCCTTTTTGGCCAAGTGCATCATTGTGGACGTTCTGCCTCTTTTCCTATGCTTTCAATGCAATTCCAGTCTACCTCCTGAAATCGGTTTCCTGCAATTCTGCCCCGCTTTCAAGTCCTCTTGGCAGCCTTACTTCAGTCTATTTTTGGACGATAGCTGTCATTTATAACTCTGCAGGTTTGTGAATTACAGTGCCCCTGAGCTCCTTTCTTCAACTCGCTTTCTTTTGAGCTGGCCGCAACACCGCAGAATGGCTTCAGGCCCTAATCTGGTTCCGGTACGGCACGCTGAGCCTTTGGTTATTTCCTCTTCCTGTTGGGAAATGAGAGTTAAATTTGCCCGTCCAGACACCTCCAGCTAGCCTCTCATTGGTTCTCGCTATTCCTGTTCATCTTCCGCAGAAATTGCAAACTGGGCCAAACAGGAGGTTAAAGGGACTGACTCTCCAAGTGGGGAGAGTGTTAGTATAGCGTCTGGAATGTTGCACCCGAGTACCAGGGGAGGAAAACTGAGACATATTTGAATACGTCTCCCGTTCACATGGTTGATTATACTTGGGTTCCACATGCATGTTTTAGCTGAAGGAAGAATACCTTAAACCTGGAGAGTTGAGACCCGTGTAATGGGTACCATGCAATATGACTTCAAAGGGTCTTCATTTGCTCACCGAACCTCTCCAATCCTATCACTGCTGCGTTTATGCCCCTGTACACATGCTTGATTCTCTTTCGGAGACATAGCAATCCATAGGTTTTAAGATACTTACTAGTCAGGTACATTCTTAGGCGTTTAATATGCGGTGTTGAGTCCATTTCGTTGAGCAAGGAGTAGCTCTTGTCTATTCCATATTTGACTTAAGGAACTTTATCTGTGCTCATTTCAATCTCTGGTTTTATGCAGCACCCCAACTCACCTTTACCCTTAAGCAAGCATAAGTTGGTTTTCTAAATTTGAGACCCTGTTCTGTTCTGTAATTCAGTTCCTGTGTAGCCAAGTTTACATTCCGTGTATTACTGATATCTTATGATGTTTCTTTTTCTGTGTGACTTACTTCAGTTAGAATCATCATACCTGAATCCACTCATTGTGCTGCTAAGGGCCTGATGACACAGATTTCATTGCTGAGTGATATTGCTTTGTAAGTAAATACCACAACTTCTTTATCCATTTTTCACTTTCTGCGATGTTGAACTTGTACTGTAAACGAGGTTCTTGTAAACAGAGCCATTCCAAACTTTGGGGTGGCTGTGTCTTTTTGATTTTAATTTCCCTAAGCTATAGTACCATAAGTGGAAGTGCCCTAGGTTCTGTTGCTTTGATTCTTAGATGTTTCAAGAAACACCATACACTTCTCCCGAGTGGTTGTTGGCAATTTACATCCCGCCCATCAGCATAACAAGGCGCCCAGTTCTCCATGGCCTGTCCTGCCTTTCTGGATTTTACACTTTTTTCAGATGGCCCTTTTGACCGGGGGGAAGTGAGACTTCATTGTAGTGCAGATTTCCTTTGCAAGCTTGCTTGGTTGGCCAAAAAGGGCGTATGCGTTTTTTCCTGAATATATTCAGGAAAAAACGCATACGCCCTTTTTGGCCAAGTGCATCATTGTGGACGTTCTGCCTCTTTTCCTATGCTTTCAATGCAATTCCAGTCTACCTCCTGAAATCGGTTTCCTGCAATTCTGCCCCGCTTTCAAGTCCTCTTGGCAGCCTTACTTCAGTCTATTTTTGGACGATAGCTGTCATTTATAACTCTGCAGGTTTGTGAATTACAGTGCCCCTGAGCTCCTTTCTTCAACTCGCTTTCTTGTGAGCTGGCCGCAACACCGCAGGATGGCTTCAGGCCCTAATCTGGTTCCGGCACGGCACGCTGAGCCTTTGGTTATTTCCTCTTCCTGGTGGGAAATGAGAGTTAAATTTGCCCGTCCAGACACCTCCAGCTAGTCTCTCATTGGTTCTCGCTATTCCTGTTCATCTTCCACAGAAATTGCAAACTGGGCCAAACAGGAGGTTAAAGGCGCTGACTCTCCAAGTGGGGAGAGTGTTATTAAAGCGTCTGGAATGTTGCACCCGAGTACCAGGGGAGGAAAACTGAGACATATTTGAACACGTCTCCCGTTCACATGGTTGATCATACTTGGGTTCCACATGCATGTTTTAGCTGAAGGAAGAATACCTTAAACCTGGAGAGTTGAGACCCGTGTAATGGGTACCATGCAATATGACTTCAAAGGGTCTTCATTTGCTCACCGAACCTCTCCAATCCTATCACTGCTGCGTTTATGCCCCTGTACACATGCTTGATTCTCTTTCGGAGACATAGCAATCCATAGGTTTTAAGATACTTACTAGTCAGGTACATTCTTAGGCGTTTAATATGCGGTGTTGAGTCCATTTCGTTGAGCAAGGAGTAGCTCTTGTCTATTCCATATTTGACTTAAGGAACTTTATCTGTGCTCATTTCAATCTCTGGTTTTATGCAGCACCCCGACTCACCTTTACCCTTAAGCAAGCATAAGTTGGTTTTCTAAATTTGAGACCCTGTTCTGTTCTGTAATTCAGTTCCTGTGTAGCCAAGTTTACATTCCGTGTATTACTGATATCTTATGATGTTTCTTTTTCTGTGTGACTTATTTCAGTTAGAATCATCATACCTGAATCCACTCATTGTGATGCTAAGGGCCTGATGACATAGATTTCATTGCTGAGTGATATTGCTTTGTAAGTAAATACCACAACTTCTTTATCCATTTTTCACTTTCTGTGATGTTGAACTTGTACTGTAAACGAGGTTCTTGTAAACAGAGGCGTCCCAAACTTTGGGGTGGCTGTGTATTTTTGATTTTAATTTCCCTAAGCTATAGGACCATAAGTGGCAGTGCCCTAGGCTCTGTTGCTTTGTTTTTTAGATGTTTCAGGAAACACCATACACTTCTCCCGAGTGTTTGTTGGCAATTTACATCCCGCCCTTCAGCATAACAAGGCTCCCAGTTCTCCATGGCCTGTCCTGCCTTTCTGGATTTTACACTTTTTTCAGATGGCCCTTTTGACCGGGGGGAAGTGAGACTTCATTGTAGTGCAGATTTCCTTTGCAAGCTTGCTTGGTTGGCCAAAAAGGGCGTATGCGTTTTTTCCTGAATATATTCAGGAAAAAACGCATACGCCCTTTTTGGCCAAGTGCATCATTGTGGACGTTCTGCCTCTTTTCCTATGCTTTCAATGCAATTCCAGTCTACCTCCTGAAATCGGTTTCCTGCAATTCTGCCCCGCTTTCAAGTCCTCTTGGCAGCCTTACTTCAGTCTATTTTTGGACGATAGCTGTCATTTATAACTCTGCAGGTTTGTGAATTACAGTGCCCCTGAGCTCCTTTCTTCAACTCGCTTTCTTGTGACCTGGCCGCAACACCGCAGGATGGCTTCAGGCCCTAATCTGGTTCCGGCCCGGCATGCTGAGCCTTTGCTTAATTCCTCTTCCTGGTGGGAAATGAGAGTTAAATTTGCCCGTCCAGACACCTCCAGCTAGCCTCTCATTGGTTCTCGCTATTCCTGTTCATCTTCCGCAGAAATTGCAAACTGGGCCAAACAGGAGGTTAAAGGGACTGACTCTCCAAGTGGGGAGAGTGTTAGTAAAGCGTCTGGAATGTTGCACCCGAGTACCAGGGTACGAAAACTGAGACATATTTGAACACGTCTCCCGATCACATGGTTGATCATACTCTAGGTTCCACATGCATGTTTTAGCTGAAGGAAGAATACCTTAAACCTGGGTAGTTGAAACCCGTGGAATGGGTACCATGCAATATGACTTCAAAGGGTCTTCATTTGCTCACCGAACCTCTCCAATCCTATCACTGCTGCGTTTATGCCCCTGTACACATGCTTGATTCTCTTTCGGAGACATAGCAATCCATAGGTTTTAAGATACTTACTAGTCAGGTACATTCTTAGGCGTTTAATATGCGGTGTTGAGTCCATTTCGTTGAGCAAGGAGTAGCTCTTGTCTATTCCATATTTGGCTTAAGGAACTTTATCTGTGCTCATTTCAATCTCTGGTTTTATGCAGCACCCCAACTCACCTTTACCCTTAAGCAAGAATAAGTTGGTTTTCTAAATTTGAGACCCTGTTCTGTTCTGTAATTCAGTTCCTGTGTAGCCAAGTTTACATTCCGTGTATTACTGATATCTTATGATGTTTCTTTTTCTGTGTGACTTATTTCAGTTAGAATCATCATACCTGAATCCACTCATTGTGCTGCTAAGGGCCTGATGACACAGATTTCATTGCTGAGTGATATTGCTTTGTAAGTAAATACCACAACTTCTTTATCCATTTTTCACTTTCTGCGATGTTGAACTTGTACTGTAAACGAGGTTCTTGTAAACAGAGCCGTTCCAAACTTTGGGGTGGCTGTGTCTTTTTGATTTTAATTTCCCTAAGCTATAGGACCATAAGTGGAAGTGCCCTAGGTTCTGTTGCTTTGTTTTTTAGATGTTTCAGGAAACACCATACACTTCTCCCGAGTGGTTGTTGGCAATTTACATCCCGCCCATCAGCATAACAAGGCTCCCAGTTCTCCATGGCCTGTCCTGCCTTTCTGGATTTTACACTTTTTTCAGATAACCCTTTTGACCGGGGGGAAGTGAGACTTCATTGTAGTGCAGATTTCCTTTGCAAGCTTGCTTGGTTGGCCAAAAAGGGCGTATGCGTTTTTTCCTGAATATATTCAGGAAAAAACGCATACGCCCTTTTTGGCCAAGTGCATCATTGTGGACGTTCTGCCTCTTTTCCTATGCTTTCAATGCAATTCCAGTCTACCTCCTGAAATCGGTTTCCTGCAATTCTGCCCCGCTTTCAAGTCCTCTTGGCAGCCTTACTTCAGTCTATTTTTGGACGATAGCTGTCATTTATAACTCTGCAGGTTTGTGAAATACAGTGCCCCTGAGCTCCTTTCTTCAACTCGCTTTCTTGTGACCTGGCCGCAACACCGCAGGATGGCTTCAGGCCCTAATCTGGTTCCGGCCCGGCATGCTGAGACTTTGGTTAATTCCTCTTCCTGGTGGGAAATGAGAGTAAATTTGCCCGTCCAGACACCTCCAGCTAGCCTCTCATTGGTTCTCGCTATTCCTGTTCATCTTCCGCAGAAATTACAAACTGGGCCAAACAGGAGGTTAAAGGGACTGACTCTCCAAGTGGGGAGAGTGTTAGTAAAGCGTCTGGAATGTTGCACCCGAGTACCAGGGGAGGAAAACTGAGACATATTTGAACACGTCTCCCGATCACATGGTTGATCATACTCTGGGTTCCACATGCATGTTTTAGCTGAAGGAAGAATACCTTAAACCTGGGTAGTTGAAACCCGTGGAATGGGTACCATGCAATATGACTTCAAAGGGTCTTCATTTGCTCACCGAACCTCTCCAATCCTATCACTGCTGCGTTTATGCCCCTGTACACATGCTTGATTCTCTTTTGGAGACATAGCAATCCATAGGTTTTACGATACTTACAAGTCAGGTACATTCTTAGGCGTTTAATATGCGGTGTTGAGTCCATTTCGTTGAGCAAGGAGTAGCTCTTGTCTATTCCATATTTGGCTTAAGGAACTTTATCTGTGCTCATTTCAATCTCTGGTTTTATGCAGCACCCCAACTCACCTTTACCCTTAAGCAAGCATAAGTTGGTTTTCTAAATTTGAGACCCTGTTCTGTTCTGTAATTCAGTTCCTGTGTAGCCAAGTTTCCATTCCGTGTATTACTGATATCTTATGATGTTTCTTTTTCTGTGTGACTTATTTCAGTTAGAATCATCATACCTGAATCCACTCATTGTGCTGCTAAGGGCCTGATGACATAGATTTCATTGCTGAGTGATATTGCTTTGTAACTGAATACCACAACTTCTTTATCCATTTTTCACTTTCTGCGATGTTGAACTTGTACTGTAAACGAGGTTCTTGTAAACAGAGCCGTTCCAAACTTTGGGGTGGCTGTGTCTTTTTGATTTTAATTTCCCTAAGCTATAGGACCATAAGTGGAAGTGCCCTAGGCTCTGTTGCTTTGTTTTTTAGATGTTTCAGGAAACACCATACACTTCTAAAAGTGTCTGTTGGCAATTTACATCCCGCCCATCAGCATAACAAGGCTCCCAGTTCTCCATGGCCTGTTGCCTTTCTGGATTTTACACTTTTTTCAGATGGCCCTTTTGACCGGGGGGAAGTGAGACTTCATTGTAGTGCAGATTTCCTTTGCAAGCTTGCTTGGTTGGCCAAAAAGGGCGTATGCGTTTTTTCCTGAATATATTCAGGAAAAAACGCATACGCCCTTTTTGGCCAAGTGCATCATTGTGGACGTTCTGCCTCTTTTCCTATGCTTTCAATGCAATTCCAGTCTACCTCCTGAAATCGGTTTCCTGCAATTCTGCCCCGCTTTCAAGTCCTCTTGGCAGCCTTACTTCAGTATATTTTTGGACGATAGCTGTCATTTATAACTCTGCAGGTTTGTGAATTACAGTGCCCCTGAGCTCCTTTCTTCAACTCGGTTTCTTTTGAGCTGGCCGCAACACCGCAGGATGGCTTCAGGCCCTAATCTGGTTCCGGTACGGCACGCTGAGCCTTTGGTTATTTCCTCTTCCTGGTGGGAAATGAGACTTAAATTTGCCCGTCCAGACACCTCCAGCTAGCCTCTCATTGGTTCTCGCTATTCCTGTTCATCTTCTGCAGAAATTGCAAACTGTGCCAAACAGGAGGTTAAAGGCGCTGACTCTCCAAGTGGGGAGAGTGTTAGTAAAGCGTCTGGAATGTTGCACCCGAGTACCAGGGGAGGAAAACTGAGACATATTTGAACACGTCTCCCGTTCACATGGTTGATCATACTTGGGTTCCACATGCATGTTTTAGCTGAAGGAAGAATACCTTAAACCTGGAGAGTTGAGACCCGTGTAATGGGTACCATGCAATATGACTTCAAAGGGTCTTCATTTGCTCACCGAACCTCTCCAATCCTATCACTGCTGCGTTTATGCCCCTGTACACATGCTTGATTCTCTTTTGGAGACATAGCAATCCATAGGTTTTACGATACTTACTAGTCAGGTACATTCTTAGGCGTTTAATATGCGGTGTTGAGTCCATTTCGTTGAGCAAGGAGTAGCTCTTGTCTATTCCATATTTGACTTAAGGAACTTTATCTGTGCTCATTTCAATCTCTGGTTTTATGCAGCACCCCAACTCACCTTTACCCTTAAGCAAGCATAAGTTGGTTTTCTAAATTTGAGACCCTGTTCTGTTCTGTAATTCAGTTCCTGTGTAGCCAAGTTTCCATTCCGTGTATTACTGATATCTTATGATGTTTCTTTTTCTGTGTGACTTATTTCAGTTAGAATCATCATACCTGAATCCACTCATTGTGATGCTAAGGGCCTGATGACATAGATTTCATTGCTGAGTGATATTGCTTTGTAAGTAAATACCACAACTTCTTTATCCATTTTTCACTTTCTGCGATGTTGAACTTGTACTGTAAACGAGGTTCTTGTAAACAGAGGCGTCCCAAACTTTGGGGTGGCTGTGTCTTTTTGATTTTAATTTCCCTAAACTATAGGACCATAAGTGGCAGTGCCCTAGGCTCTGTTGCTTTGTTTTTTAGATGTTTCAGGAAACACCATACACTTCTCCCAAGTGTCTGTTGGCAATTTACATCCCGCCCATCAGCATAACAAGGCTCCCAGTTCTCCATGGCCTGTCCTGCCTTTCTGGATTTTACACTTTTTTCAGATGGCCCTTTTGACCGGGGGGAAGTGAGACTTCATTGTAGTGCAGATTTCCTTTGCAAGCTTGCTTAGTTGGCCAAAAAGGGCGTATGCGTTTTTTCCTGAATATATTCAGGAAAAAACGCATACGCCCTTTTTGGCCAAGTGCATCATTGTGGACGTTCTGCCTCTTTTCCTATGCTTTCAATGCAATTCCAGTCTACCTCCTGAAATCGGTTTCCTGCAATTCTGCCCCTCTTTCAAGTCCTCTTGGCAGCCTTACTTCAGTCTATTTTTGGACGATAGCTGTCATTTATAACTCTGCAGGTTTGTGAATTACAGTGCCCCTGAGCTCCTTTCTTCAACTCGCTTTCTTGTGACCTGGCCGCAACACCGCAGGATGGCTTCAGGCCCTAATCTGGTTCCGGCCCGGCATGCTGAGCCTGTGGTTAATTCCTCTTCCTGGTGGGAAATGAGAGTTAAATTTGCCCGTCCAGACACCTCCAGCTAGCCTCTCATTGGTTCTCGCTATTCCTGTTCATCTTCCGCAGAAATTGCAAACTGGGCCAAACAGGAGGTTAAAGGGACTGACTCTCCAAGTGGGGAGAGTGTTAGTAAAGCGTCTGGAATGTTGCACCCGAGTACCAGGGGAGGAAAACTGAGACATATTTGAACACGTCTCCCGATCACATGGTTGATCATACTCTAGGTTCCACATGCATGTTTTAGCTGAAGGAAGAATACCTTAAACCTGGGTAGTTGAAACCCGTGGAATGGGTACCATGCAATATGACTTCAAAGGGTCTTCATTTGCTCACCGAACCTCTCCAATCCTATCACTGCTGCGTTTATGCCCCTGTACACATGCTTGATTCTCTTTCGGAGACATAGCAATCCATAGGTTTTAAGATACTTACAAGTCAGGTACATTCTTAGGTGTTTAATATGCGGTGTTGAGTCCATTTCGTTGAGCAAGGAGTAGCTCTTGTCTATTCCATATTTGGCTTAAGGAACTTTATCTGTGCTCATTTCAATCTCTGGTTTTATGCAGCACCCCAACTCACCTTTCCCCTTAAGCAAGCATAAGTTGTTTTTCTAAATTTGAGACCCTGTTCTGTTCTGTAATTCAGTTCCTGTGTAGCCAAGTTTCCATTCCGTGTATTACTGATATCTTATGATGTTTCTTTTTCTGTGTGACTTATTTCAGTTAGAATCATCATACCTGAATCCACTCATTGTGCTGCTAAGGGCCTGATGACATAGATTTCATTGCTGAGTGATATTGCTTTGTAAGTGAATACCACAACTTCTTTATCCATTTTTCCCTTTCTGCGATGTTGAACTTGTACTGTAAACGAGGTTCTTGTAAACAGAGCCGTTCCAAACTTTGGGGTGGCTGTGTCTTTTTGATTTTAATTTCCCTAAGCTATAGGACCATAAGTGGAAGTGCCCTAGGCTCTGTTGCTTTGTTTTTTAGATGTTTCAGGAAACACCATACACTTCTCCCAAGTGTCTGTTGGCAATTTACATCCCGCCCATCAGCATAACAAGGCTCCCAGTTCTCAATGGCCTGTTGCCTTTCTGGATTTTACACTTTTTTCAGATGGCCCTTTTGACCGGGGGGAAGTGAGACTTCATTGTAGTGCAGATTTCCTTTGCAAGCTTGCTTGGTTGGCCAAAAAGGGCGTATGCGTTTTTTCCTGAATATATTCAGGAAAAAACGCATACGCCCTTTTTGGCCAAGTGCATCATTGTGGACGTTCTGCCTCTTTTCCTATGCTTTCAATGCAATTCCAGTCTACCTCCTGAAATCGGTTTCCTGCAATTCTGCCCCGCTTTCAAGTCCTCTTGGCAGCCTTACTTCAGTCTATTTTTGGACGATAGCTGTCATTTATAACTCTGCAGGTTTGTGAATTACAGTGCCCCTGAGCTCCTTTCTTCAACTCGCTTTCTTGTGACCTGGCCGCAACACCGCAGGATGGCTTCAGGCCCTAATCTGGTTCCGGCCCGGCATGCTGAGCCTTTGGTTAATTCCTCTTCCTGGTGGGAAATGAGAGTTAAATTTGCCCGTCCAGACACCTCCAGCTAGCCTCTCATTGGTTCTCGCTATTCCTGTTCATCTTCCGCAGAAATTGCAAACTGGGCCAAACAGGAGGTTAAAGGGACTGACTCTCCAAGTGGGGAGAGTGTTAGTAAAGCGTCTGGAATGTTGCACCCGAGTACCAGGGGAGGAAAACTGAGACATATTTGAACACGTCTCCCGATCACATGGTTGATCATACTCTAGGTTCCACATGCATGTTTTAGCTGAAGGAAGAATACCTTAAACCTGGGTAGTTGAAACCCGTGGAATGGGTACCATGCAATATGACTTCAAAGGGTCTTCATTTGCTCACCGAACCTCTCCAATCCTATCACTGCTGCGTTTATGCCCCTGTACACATGCTTGATTCTCTTTCGGAGACATAGCAATCCATAGGTTTTAAGATACTTACAAGTCAGGTACATTCTTAGGCGTTTAATATGCGGTGTTGAGTCCATTTCGTTGAGCAAGGAGTAGCTCTTGTCTATTCCATATTTGGCTTAAAGAACTTTATCTGTGCTCATTTCAATCTCTGGTTTTATGCAGCAACCCAACTCACCTTTACCCTTAAGCAAGCATAAGTTGGTTTTCTAAATTTGAGACCCTGTTCTGTTCTGTAATTCAGTTCCTGTGTAGCCAAGTTTCCATTCCGTGTATTACTGATATCTTATGATGTTTCTTTTTCTGTGTGACTTATTTCAGTTAGAATCATCATACCTGAATCCACTCATTGTGCTGCTAAGGGCCTGATGACATAGATTTCATTGCTGAGTGATATTGCTTTGTAAGTGAATACCACAACTTCTTTATCCATTTTTCCCTTTCTGCGATGTTGAACTTGTACTGTAAACGAGGTTCTTGTAAACAGAGCCGTTCCAAACTTTGGGGTGGCTGTGTCTTTTTGATTTTAATTTCCCTAAGCTATAGGACCATAAGTGGAAGTGCCCTAGGCTCTGTTGCTTTGTTTTTTAGATGTTTCAGGAAACACCATACACTTCTCCCAAGTGTCTGTTGGCAATTTACATCCCGCCCATCAGCATAACAAGGCTCCCAGTTCTCAATGGCCTGTTGCCTTTCTGGATTTTACACTTTTTTCAGATGGCCCTTTTGACCGGGGGGAAGTGAGACTTCATTGTAGTGCAGATTTCCTTTGCAAGCTTGCTTGGTTGGCCAAAAAGGGCGTATGCGTTTTTTCCTGAATATATTCAGGAAAAAACGCATACGCCCTTTTTGGCCAAGTGCATCATTGTGGACGTTCTGCCTCTTTTCCTATGCTTTCAATGCAATTCCAGTCTACCTCCTGAAATCGGTTTCCTGCAATTCTGCCCCGCTTTCAAGTCCTCTTGGCAGCCTTACTTCAGTCTATTTTTGGACGATAGCTGTCATTTATAACTCTGCAGGTTTGTGAATTACAGTGCCCCTGAGCTCCTTTCTTCAACTCGCTTTCTTGTGACCTGGCCGCAACACCGCAGGATGGCTTCAGGCCCTAATCTGGTTCCGGCCCGGCATGCTGAGCCTTTGGTTAATTCCTCTTCCTGGTGGGAAATGAGAGTTAAATTTGCCCGTCCAGACACCTCCAGCTAGCCTCTCATTGGTTCTCGCTATTCCTGTTCATCTTCCGCAGAAATTGCAAACTGGGCCAAACAGGAGGTTAAAGGGACTGACTCTCCAAGTGGGGAGAGTGTTAGTAAAGCGTCTGGAATGTTGCACCCGAGTACCAGGGGAGGAAAACTGAGACATATTTGAACACGTCTCCCGATCACATGGTTGATCATACTCTGGGTTCCACATGCATGTTTTAGCTGAAGGAAGAATACCTTAAACCTGGGTAGTTGAAACCCGTGGAATGGGTACCATGCAATATGACTTCAAAGGGTCTTCATTTGCTCACCGAACCTCTCCAATCCTATCACTGCTGCGTTTATGCCCCTGTACACATGCTTGATTCTCTTTCGGAGACATAGCAATCCATAGGTTTTAAGATACTTACAAGTCAGGTACATTCTTAGGCGTTTAATATGCGGTGTTGAGTCCATTTCGTTGAGCAAGGAGTAGCTCTTGTCTATTCCATATTTGGCTTAAGGAACTTTATCTGTGCTCATTTCAATCTCTGGTTTTATGCAGCAACCCAACTCACCTTTACCCTTAAGCAAGCATAAGTTGGTTTTCTAAATTTGAGACCCTGTTCTGTTCTGTAATTCAGTTCCTGTGTAGCCAAGTTTCCATTCCGTGTATTACTGATATCTTATGATGTTTCTTTTTCTGTGTGACTTATTTCAGTTAGAATCATCATACCTGAATCCACTCATTGTGCTGCTAAGGGCCTGATGACACAGATTTCATTGCTGAGTGATATTGCTTTGTAAGTGAATACCACAACTTCTTTATCCATTTTTCCCTTTCTGCGATGTTGAACTTGTACTGTAAACGAGGTTCTTGTAAACAGAGCTGTTCCAAACTTTGGGGTGGCTGTGTCTTTTTGATTTTAATTTCCCTAAGCTATAGGACCATAAGTGGAAGTGCCCTAGGCTCTGTTGCTTTGTTTTTTAGATGTTTCAGGAAACACCATACACTTCTCCCAAGTGTCTGTTGGCAATTTACATCCCGCCCATCAGCATAAGAAGGCTCCCAGTTCTCAATGGCCTGTTGCCTTTCTGAATTTTACACTTTTTTCAGATGGCCCTTTTGACCGGGCGGAAGTGAGACTTCATTGTAGTGCAGATTTCCTTTGCAAGCTTGCTTGGTTGGCCAAAAAGGGCGTATACGTTTTTTCCTGAATATATTCAGGAAAAAACGCATACGCCCTTTTTGGCCAAGTGCATCATTGTGGACGTTCTGCCTCTTTTCCTATGCTTTCAATGCAATTCCAGTCTACCTCCTGAAATCGGTTTCCTGCAATTCTGCCCCGCTTTCAAGTCCTCTTGGCAGCCTTACTTCAGTCTATTTTTGGACGATAGCTGTCATTTATAACTCTGCAGGTTTGTGAATTACAGTGCCCCTGAGCTCCTTTCTTCAACTCGCTTTCTTGTGACCTGGCCGCAACACCGCAGGATGGCTTCAGGCCCTAATCTGGTTCTGGCCCGGCATGCTGAGCCTGTGGTTAATTCCTCTTCCTGGTGGGAAATGAGAGTTAAATTTGCCCGTCCAGACACCTCCAGCTAGCCTCTCATTGGTTCTCGCTATTCCTGTTCATCTTCCGCAGAAATTGCAAACTGGGCCAAACAGGAGGTTAAAGGGACTGACTCTCAAAGTGGGGAGAGTGTTAGTAAAGCGTCTGGAATGTTGCACCCGAGTACCAGGGGAGGAAAACTGAGACATATTTGAACACGTCTCCCGATCACATGGTTGATCATACTCTAGGTTCCACATGCATGTTTTAGCTGAAGGAAGAATACCTTAAACCTGGGTAGTTGAAACCCGTGGAATGGGTACCATGCAATATGACTTCAAAGGGTCTTCATTTGCTCACCGAACCTCTCCAATCCTATCACTGCTGCGTTTATGCCCCTGTACACATGCTTGATTCTCTTTCGGAGACATAGCAATCCATAGGTTTTAAGATACTTACAAGTCAGGTACATTCTTAGGCGTTTAATATGCGGTGTTGAGTCCATTTTGTTGAGCAAGGAGTAGCTCTTGTCTATTCCATATTTGGCTTAAGGAACTTTATCTGTGCTCATTTCAATCTCTGGTTTTATGCAGCACCCCAACTCACCTTTACCCTTAAGCAAGCATAAGTTGGTTTTCTAAATTTGAGACCCTGTTCTGTTCTGTAATTCAGTTCCTGTGTAGCCAAGTTTCCATTCCGTGTATTACTGATATCTTATGATGTTTCTTTTTCTGTGTGACTTATTTCAGTTAGAATCATCATACCTGAATCCACTCATTGTGCTGCTAAGGGCCTGATGACATAGATTTCATTGCTGAGTGATATTGCTTTGTAAGTGAATACCACAACTTCTTTATCCATTTTTCCCTTTCTGCGATGTTGAACTTGTACTGTAAACGAGGTTCTTGTAAACAGAGCCGTTCCAAACTTTGGGGTGGCTGTGTCTTTTTGATTTTAATTTCCCTAAGCTATAGGACCATAAGTGGAAGTGCCCTAGGCTCTGTTGCTTTGTTTTTTAGATGTTTCAGGAAACACCATACACTTCTCCCAAGTGTCTGTTGGCAATTTACATCCCGCCCATCAGCATAACAAGGCTCCCAGTTCTCAATGGCCTGTTGCCTTTCTGGATTTTACACTTTTTTCAGATGGCCCTTTTGACCGGGGGGAAGTGAGACTTCATTGTAGTGCAGATTTCCTTTGCAAGCTTGCTTGGTTGGCCAAAAAGGGCGTATGCGTTTTTTCCTGAATATATGCAGGAAAAAACGCATACGCCCTTTTTGGCCAAGTGCATCATTGTGGACGTTCTGCCTCTTTTCCTATGCTTTCAATGCAATTCCAGTCTACCTCCTGAAATCGGTTTCCTGCAATTCTGCCCCGCTTTCAAGTCCTCTTGGCAGCCTTACTTCAGTCTATTTTTGGACGATAGCTGTCATTTATAACTCTGCAGGTTTGTGAATTACAGTGCCCCTGAGCTCCTTTCTTCAACTCGCTTTGTTGTGACCTGGCCACAACACCGCAGGATGGCTTCAGGCCCTAATCTGGTTCCGGCCCGGCATGCTGAGCCTTTGGTTAATTCCTCTTCCTGGTGGGAAATGAGAGTTAAATTTGCCCATCCAGACACCTCCAGCTAGCCTCTCATTGGTTCTCGCTATTCCTGTTCATCTTCCGCAGAAATTGCAAACTGGGCCAAACAGGAGGTTAAAGGGACTGACTCTCCAAGTGGGGAGAGTGTTAGTAAAGCGTCTGGAATGTTGCACCCGAGTACCAGGGGAGGAAAACTGAGACATATTTGAACACGTCTCCCGATCACATGGTTGATCATACTCTAGGTTCCACATGCATGTTTTAGCTCAAGGAAGAATACCTTAAACCTGGGTAGTTGAAACCCGTGGAATGGGTACCATGCAATATGACTTCAAAGGGTCTTCATTTGCTCACCGAACCTCTCCAATCCTATCACTGCTGCGTTTATGCCCCTGTACCCATGCTTGATTCTCTTTCGGAGACATAGCAATCCATAGGTTTTAAGATACTTACAAGTCAGGTACATTCTTAGGTGTTTAATATGTGGTGTTGAGTCCATTTCGTTGAGCAAGGAGTAGCTCTTGTCTATTCCATATTTGGCTTAAGGAACTTTATCTGTGCTCATTTCAATCTCTGGTTTTATGCAGCACCCCAACTCACCTTTACCCTTAAGCAAGCATAAGTTGTTTTTCTAAATTTGAGACCCTGTTCTGTTCTGTAATTCAGTTCCTGTGTAGCCAAGTTTCCATTCCGTGTATTACTGATATCTTATTATGTTTCTTTTTCTGTGTGACTTATTTCAGTTAGAATCATCATACCTGAATCCACTCATTGTGCTGCTAAGGGCCTGATGACATAGATTTCATTGCTGAGTGATATTGCTTTGTAAGTGAATACCACAACTTCTTTATCCATTTTTCCCTTTCTGCGATGTTGAACTTGTACTGTAAACGAGGTTCTTGTAAACAGAGCCGTTCCAAACTTTGGGGTGGCTGTGTCTTTTTGATTTTAATTTCCCTAAGCTATAGGACCATAAGTGGAAGTGCCCTAGGCTCTGTTGCTTTGTTTTTTAGATGTTTCAGGAAACACCATACACTTCTCCCAAGTGTCTGTTGGCAATTTACATCCCGCCCATCAGCATAACAAGGCTCCCAGTTCTCAATGGCCTGTTGCCTTTCTGGATTTTACACTTTTTTCAGATGGCCCTTTTGACCGGGGGGAAGTGAGACTTCATTGTAGTGCAGATTTCCTTTGCAAGCTTGCTTGGTTGGCCAAAAAGGGCGTATGCGTTTTTTCCTGAATATATTCAGGAAAAAACGCATACGCCCTTTTTGGCCAAGTGCATCATTGTGGACGTTCTGCCTCTTTTCCTATGCTTTCAATGCAATTCCAGTCTACCTCCTGAAATCGGTTTCCTGCAATTCTGCCCCGCTTTCAAGTCCTCTTGGCAGCCTTACTTCAGTCTATTTTTGGACGATAGCTGTCATTTATAACTCTGCAGGTTTGTGAATTACAGTGCCCCTGAGCTCCTTTCTTCAACTCGCTTTCTTGTGACCTGGCCGCAACACCGCAGGATGGCTTCAGGCCCTAATCTGGTTCCGGCCCGGCATGCTGAGCCTTTGGTTAATTCCTCTTCCTGGTGGGAAATGAGAGTTAAATTTGCCCGTCCAGACACCTCCAGCTAGCCTCTCATTGGTTCTCGCTATTCCTGTTCATCTTCCGCAGAAATTGCAAACTGGGCCAAACAGGAGGTTAAAGGGACTGACTCTCCAAGTGGGGAGAGTGTTAGTAAAGCGTCTGGAATGTTGCACCCGAGTACCAGGGGAGGAAAACTGAGACATATTTGAACACGTCTCCCGATCACATGGTTGATCATACTCTGGGTTCCACATGCATGTTTTAGCTGAAGGAAGAATACCTAAAACCTGGGTAGTTGAAACCCGTGGAATGGGTATCATGCAATATGACTTCAAAGGGTCTTCGTTTGCTCACCGAACCTCTCCAATCCTATCACTGCTGCGTTTATGCCCCTGTACACATGCTTGATTCTCTTTCGGAGACATAGCAATCCATAGGTTTTAAGATACTTACTAGTCAGGTACATTCTTAGGCGTTTAATATGCGGTGTTGAGTCCATTTCGTTGAGCAAGGAGTAGCTCTTGTCTATTCCATATTTGGCTTAAGGAACTTTATCTGTGCTCATTTCAATCTCTGGTTTTATGCAGCACCCCAACTCACCTTTACCCTTAAGCAAGCATAAGTTGGTTTTCTAAATTTGAGACCCTGTTCTGTTCTGTAATTCAGTTCCTGTGTAGCCAAGTTTCCATTCCGTGTATTACTGATATCTTATGATGTTTCTTTTTCTGTGTGACTTATTTCAGTTAGAATCATCATACCTGAATCCACTCATTGTGCTGCTAAGGGCCTGATGACATAGATTTCATTGCTGAGTGATATTGCTTTGTAAGTGAATACCACAACTTCTTTATCCATTTTTCCCTTTCTGCGATGTTGAACTTGTACTGTAAACGAGGTTCTTGTAAACAGAGCCGTTCCAAACTTTGGGGTGGCTGTGTCTTTTTGATTTTAATTTCCCTAAGCTATAGGACCATAAGTGGAAGTGCCCTAGGCTCTGTTGCTTTGTTTTTTAGATGTTTCAGGAAACACCATACACTTCTCCCAAGTGTCTTTGGCAATTTACATCCCGCCCATCAGCATAACAAGGCTCCCAGTTCTCAATGGCCTGTTGCCTTTCTGGATTTTACACTTTTTTCAGATGGCCCTTTTGACCGGGGGGAAGTGAGACTTCATTGTAGTGCAGATTTCCTTTGCAAGCTTGCTTGGTTGGCCAAAAAGGGCGTATGCGTTTTTTCCTGAATATATTCAGGAAAAAACGCATACGCCCTTTTTGGCCAAGTGCATCATTGTGGACGTTCTGCCTCTTTTCCTATGCTTTCAATGCAATTCCAGTCTACCTCCTGAAATCGGTTTCCTGCAATTCTGCCCCGCTTTCAAGTCCTCTTGGCAGCCTTACTTCAGTCTATTTTTGGACGATAGCTGTCATTTATAACTCTGCAGGTTTGTGAATTACAGTGCCCCTGAACTCCTTTCTTCAACTCGCTTTCTTGTGACCTGGCCGCAACACCGCAGGATGGCTTCAGGCCCTAATCTGGTTCCGGCCCGGCATGCTGAGCCTTTGGTTAATTCCTCTTCCTGGTGGGAAATGAGAGTTAAATTTGCCCGTCCAGACACCTCCAGCTAGCCTCTCATTGGTTCTCGCTATTCCTGTTCATCTTCCGCAGAAATTGCAAACTGGGCCAAACAGGAGGTTAAAGGGACTGACTCTCCAAGTGGGGAGAGTGTTAGTAAAGCGTCTGGAATGTTGCACCCGAGTACCAGGGGAGGAAAACTGAGACATATTTGAACACGTCTCCCGATCACATGGTTGATCATACTCTAGGTTCCACATGCATGTTTTAGCTGAAGGAAGAATACCTTAAACCTGGGTAGTTGAAACCCGTGGAATGGGTACCATGCAATATGACTTCAAAGGGTCTTCATTTGCTCACCGAACCTCTCCAATCCTATCACTGCTGCGTTTATGCCCCTGTACACATGCTTGATTCTCTTTCGGAGACATAGCAATCCATAGGTTTTAAGATACTTACAAGTCAGGTACATTCTTAGGCGTTTAATATGGGGTGTTGAGTCCATTTCGTTGAGCAAGGAGTAGCTCTTGTCTATTCCATATTTGGCTTAAGGAACTTTATCTGTGCTCATTTCAATCTCTGGTTTTATGCAGCACCCCAACTCACCTTTCCCCTTAAGCAAGCATAAGTTGTTTTTCTAAATTTGAGACCCTGTTCTGTTCTGTAATTCAGTTCCTGTGTAGCCAAGTTTCCATTCCGTGTATTACTGATATCTTATGATGTTTCTTTTTCTGTGTGACTTATTTCAGTTAGAATCATCGTACCTGAATCTACTCATTATGCTGCTACGGGCCTGATGACATAGATTTCATTGCTGAGTGATACTGCATTGTACGTAAGTACCACAAGTTCTTTATCCATTTTTCACTTTCTGCGATGTTGAACTTGTACTGTAAACGAGGTTCTTGTAAACAGAGCCATTCCAAACTTTGGGGTGGCTGTGTCTTTTTGATTTTAATTTCCCTAAGCTATAGGACCATAAGTGGAAGTGCCCTAGGCTCTGTTGCTTTGTTTTTTAGATGTTTCAGGAAACACCATACACTTCTCCCGAGTGTCTGTTGGCAATTTACATCCCGCCCATCAGCATAAGAAGGCTCCCAGTTCTCAATGGCCTGTTGCCTTTCTGGATTTTACACTTTTTTCAGATGGCCCTTTTGACCGGGGGGAAGTGAGACTTCATTGTAGTGCAGATTTCCTTTGCAAGCTTGCTTGGTTGGCCAAAAAGGGCGTATGCGTTTTTTCCTGAATATATTCAGGAAAAAACGCATACGCCCTTTTTGGCCAAGTGCATCATTGTGGACGTTCTGCCTCTTTTCCTATGCTTTCAATGCAATTCCAGTCTACCTCCTGAAATCGGTTTCCTGCAATTCTGCCCCGCTTTCAAGTCCTCTTGGCAGCCTTACTTCAGTCTATTTTTGGACGATAGCTGTCATTTATAACTCTGCAGGTTTGTGAATTACAGTGCCCCTGAGCTCCTTTCTTCAACTCGCTTTCCTTTGAGCTGGCCGCAACACCGCAGGATGGCTTCAGGCCCTAATCTGGTTCCAGCACGGCACGCTGAGCCTTTGGTTATTTCCTCTTCCTGGTGGGAAATGAGAGTTAAATTTGCCCGTCCAGACACCTCCAGCTAGCCTCTCATTGGTTCTCGCTATTCCTGTTCATCTTCCGCAGAAATTGCAAACTGTGCCAAACAGGAGGTTAAAGGCGCTGACTCTCCAAGTGGGGAGAGTGTTAGTAAAGCGTCTGGAATGTTGCACCCGAGTACCAGGGGAGGAAAACTGAGACATATTTGAACACGTCTCCCGTTCACATGGTTGATCATACTTGGGTTCCACATGCATGTTTTAGCTGAAGGAAGAATACCTTAAACCTGGAGAGTTGAGACCCGTGTAATGGGTACCATGCAATATGACTTCAAAGGGTCTTCATTTGCTCACCGAACCTCTCCAATCCTATCACTGCTGCGTTTATGCCCCTGTACACATGCTTGATTCTCTTTCGGAGACATAGCAATCCATAGGTTTTACGATACTTACTAGTCAGGTACATTCTTAGGCGTTTAATATGCGGTGTTGAGTCCATTTCGTTGAGCAAGGAGTAGCTCTTGTCTATTCCATATTTGACTTAAGGAACTTTATCTGTGCTCATTTCAATCTCTGGTTTTATGCAGTACCCCAACTCACCTTTACCCTTAAGCAAGCATAAGTTGGTTTTCTAAATTTGAGACCCTGTTCTGTTCTGTAATTCAGTTCCTGTGTAGCCAAGTTTACATTCCGTGTATTACTGATATCTTATGATGTTTCTTTTTCTGTGTGACTTACTTCAGTTAGAATCATCATACCTGAATCCACTCATTGTGCTGCTAAGGGCCTGATGACACAGATTTCATTGCTGAGTGATATTGCTTTGTAAGTAAATACCACAACTTCTTTATCCATTTTTCACTTTCTGCGATGTTGAACTTGTACTGTAAACGAGGTTCTTGTAAACAGAGCCGTTCCAAACTTTGGGGTGGCTGTGTCTTTTTGATTTTAATTTCCCTAAGCTATAGGACCATAAGTGGCAGTGCCCTAGGCTCTGTTGCTTTCTTTTTTAGATGTTTCAGGAAACACCATACACTTCTCCCGAGTGTCTGTTGGCAATTTACATCCCGCCCATCAGCATAACAAGGCTCCCAGTTCTCCATGGCCTGTCCTGCCTTTCTGGATTTTACACTTTTTTCAGATGGCCCTTTTGACCGGGGGGAAGTGAGACTTCATTGTAGTGCAGATTTCCTTTGCAAGCTTGCTTGGTTGGCCAAAAAGGGCGTATGCGTTTTTTCCTGAATATATTCAGGAAAAAACGCATACGCCCTTTTTGGCCAAGTGCATCATTGTGGACGTTCTGCCTCTTTTCCTATGCTTTCAATGCAATTCCAGTCTACCTCCTGAAATCGGTTTCCTGCAATTCTGCCCTGCTTTCAAGTCCTCTTGGCAGCCTTACTTCAGTCTATTTTTGGACGATAGCTGTCATTTATAACTCTGCAGGTTTGTGAATTACAGTGCCCCTGAGCTCCTTTCTTCAACTCGCTTTCTTTTGAGCTGGCCGCAACACCGCAGGATGGCTTCAGGCCCTAATCTGGTTCCGGTACGGCACGCTGAGCCTTTGGTTATTTCCTCTTCCTGGTGGGAAATGAGAGTTAAATTTGCCCGTCCAGACACCTCCAGCTAGCCTCTCATTGGTTCTCGCTATTCCTGTTCATCTTCCGCAGAAATTGCAAACTGTGCCAAACAGGAGGTTAAAGGCGCTGACTCTCCAAGTGGGGAGAGTGTTAGTAAATCGTCTGGAATGTTGCACACGAGTACCAGGGGAGGAAAACTGAGACATATTTGAACACGTCTCCCGTTCACATGGTTGATCATACTCTGGGTTCCACATGCATGTTTTAGCTGAAGGTAGAATACCTTAAACCTGGAGAGTTGAGACCCGTGGAATGGGTACCATGCAATATGACTTCAAAGGGTCTTCATCTGCTCACCAAACCTCTCCAATCCTATCACTGCTGCGTTTATGCCCCTGTACACATGCTTGATTCTCTTTTGGAGACATAGCAATCCATAGGTTTTAAGATACTTACTAGTCAGGTACATTCTTAGGCGTTTAATATGGGGTGTTGAGTCCATTTCGTTGAGCAAGGAGTAGCTCTTGTCTATTCCATATTTGGCTTAAGGAACTTTATCTGTGCTCATTTCAATCCTGGTTTTATGCAGCACCCCAACTCACCTTTCCCCTTAAGCAAGCATAAGTTGGTTTTCTAAATTTGAGACCCTGTTCTGTTTTGGAATGCAGTTCCTGTGTAGCCAAGTTTACATTCCGTGTATTAGTGATATCTTATGATGTTTCTTTTTCTGTGTGACTTATTTCAGTTAGAATCATCGTACCTGAATCCACTCATTATGGTGCTATGGGCCTGATGTCATAGATTTCATTGCTGAGTGATACTGCATTGTACGTAAGTACCACAAGTTCTTTATCCATTTTTCACTTTCTGTGATATTGAACTTGTACGGTAAATGAGGTTCTTGTAAACGGAGGCGTCCCAAACTTTGGGGTGGCTGTGTCTTTTTGATTTTAATTTCCCTAAGCTATAGGACCATAAGTGGCAGTGCCCTAGGCTCTGTTGCTTTGTTTTTTAGATGTTTCAGGAAACACCATACACTTCTCCCGAGTGTCTGTTGGCAATTTACATCCCGCCCATCAGCATAACAAGGCTCCCAGTTCTCCATGGCCTGTCCTGCCTTTCTGGATTTTACACTTTTTTCAGATGGCCCTTTTGACCGGGGGGAAGTGAGACTTCATTGTAGTGCAGATTTCCTTTGCAAGCTTGCTTGGTTGGCCAAAAAGGGCGTATGCGTTTTTTCCTGAATATATTCAGGAAAAAACGCATACGCCCTTTTTGGCCAAGTGCATCATTGTGGACGTTCTGCCTCTTTTCCTATGCTTTCAATGCAATTCCAGTCTACCTCCTGAAATCGGTTTCCTGCAATTCTGCCCTGCTTTCAAGTCCTCTTGGCAGCGTTACTTCAGTCTATTTTTGGACGATAGCTGTCATTTATAACTCTGCAGGTTTGTGAATTACAGTGCCCCTGAGCTCCTTTCTTCAACTTGCTTTCTTGTGACCTGGCCGCAACACCACAGGATGGCTTCAGGCCCTAATCTGGTTCCGGCATGGCACGCTGAGCCTTTGGTTAATTCCTCTTCCTGGTGGGAAATGAGAGTTAAATTTGCCCGTCCAGACACCTCCAGCTAGTCTCCATTGGTTCTCGCTATTCCTGTTCATCTTCCGCAGAAATTGCAAACTGGGCCAAACAGGAGGTTAAAGGGACTGACTCTCCAAGTCGGGAGAGTGTTAGTAAAGCGTCTGGAATGTTGCACCCGAGTACCAGGGTACGAAAACTGAGACATATTTGAACACGTCTCCCGATCACATGGTTGATCATACTTGGGTTCCACATGCATGTTTTAGCTGAAGGAAGAATACCTTAAACCTGGAGAGTTGAGACCCGTGGAATGGGTACCATGCAATATGTCTTCAAAGGGTCTTCATTTGCTCACCAAACCTCTCCAATCCTATCACTGCTGCGTTTATGCCCCTGTACACATGCTTGATTCTCTTTTGGAGACATAGCAATCCATAGGTTTTAAGATACTTACAAGTCAGGTACATTCTTAGGCGTTTAATATGCGGTGTTGAGTCCATTTCGTTGAGCAAGGAGTAGCTCTTGTCTATTCCATATTTGGCTTAAGGAACTTTATCTGTGCTCATTTCAATCTCTGGTTTTATGCAGCACCCCAACTCACCTTTACCCTTAAGCAAGCATAAGTTGTTTTTCTAAATTTGAGACCCTGTTCTGTTCTGTAATTCAGTTCCTGTGTAGCCAAGTTTCCATTCCGTGTATTACTGATATCTTATGATGTTTCTTTTTCTGTGTGACTTATTTCAGTTAGAATCATCATACCTGAATCCACTCATTGTGCTCCTAAGGGCCTGATGACACAGATTTCATTGCTGAGTGATATTGCTTTGTAAGTAAATACCACAACTTCTTTATCCATTTTTCACTTTCTGCGATGTTGAACTTGTACTGTAAACGAGGTTCTTGTAAACGGAGCCATTCCAAACTTTGGGGTGGCTGTGTCTTTTTGATTTTAATTTCCCTAAGCTATAGGACCATAAGTGGAAGTGCCCTAGGCTCTGTTGCTTTGTTTTTTAGATGTTTCAGGAAACACCATACACTTCTCCCGAGTGTCTGTTGGCAGTTTACATCCCGCCCATCAGCATAACAAGGCTCCCAGTTCTCCATGGCCTGTCCTGCCTTTCTGGATTTTACACTTTTTTCAGATGGCCCTTTTGACCAGGGGGAAGTGAGACTTCATTGTAGTGCAGATTTCCTTTGCAAGCTTGCTTGGTTGGCCAAAAAGGGCGTATGCGTTTTTTCCTGAATATATTCAGGAAAAAACGCATACGCCCTTTTTGGCCAAGTGCATCATTGTGGACGTTCTGCCTCTTTTCCTATGCTTTCAATGCAATTCCAGTCTACCTCCTGAAATCGGTTTCCTGCAATTCTGCCCCGCTTTCAAGTCCTCTTGGCAGCCTTACTTCAGTCTATTTTTGGACGATAGCTGTCATTTATAACTCTGCAGGTTTGTGAATTACAGTGCCCCTGAGCTCCTTTCTTCAACTTGCTTTCTTGTGACCTGGCCGCAACACCGCAGGATGGCTTCAGGCCCTAATCTGGTTCCGGCCCGGCATGCTGAGCCTTTGGTTATTTCCTCTTCCTGGTGGGAAATGAGAGTTAAATTTGCCCGTCCAGACACCTCCAGCTAGCCTCTCATTGGTTCTCGCTATTCCTGTTCATCTTCCGCAGAAATTGCAAACTGGGCCAAACAGGAGGTTAAAGGCGCTGACTCTCCAAGTGGGGAGAGTGTTAGTAAAGCGTGTGGAATGTTGCACCCGAGTACCAGGGGAGGAAAACTGAGACATATTTGAACACGTCTCCCGTTCACATTGTTGATCATACTTGGGTTCCACATGCATGTTTTAGCTGAAGGAAGAATACCTTAAACCTGGAGAGTTAAGACCCGTGTAATGGGTACCATGCAATATGACTTCAAAGGGTCTTCATTTGCTCACCGAACCTCTCCAATCCTATCACTGCTGCGTTTATGTCTCTGTACACATGCTTGATTCTCTTTCGGAGACATAGCAATCCATAGGTTTTAAGATACTTACTAGTCAGGTACATTCTTAGGCGTTTAATATGCGGTGTTGAGTCCATTTCATTGAGCAAGGAGTAGCTATTGTCTATTCCATATTTGACTTAAGGAACTTTATCTGTGCTCATTTCAATCTCTGGTTTTATGCAGCACCCCAACTCACCTTTACACTTAAGCAAGCATAAGTTGGTTTTCTAAATTTGAGACCCTGTTCTGTTCTGTAATTCAGTTCCTGTGTAGCCAAGTTTACATTCCGTGTATTACTGATATCTTATGATGCTTCTTTTTCTGTGTGACTTATTTCAGTTAGAATCATCATACCTGAATCCACTCATTGTGCTGCTAAGGGCCTGATGACACAGATTTCATTGCTGAGTGATATTGCTTTGTAAGTAAATACCACAACTTCTTTATCCATTTTTCACTTTCTGCGATGTTGAACTTGTACTGTAAACGAGGTTCTTGTAAACAGAGCCGTTCCAAACTTTGGGGTGGCTGTGTCTTTTTGATTTTAATTTCCCTAAGCTATAGGACCATAAGTGGAAGTGCCCTAGGTTCTGTTGCTTTGTTTTTTAGATGTTTCAGGAAACACCATACACTTCTCCCAAGTGTCTGTTGGCAATTTACATCCCGCCCATCAGCATAACAAGGCTCCCAGTTCTCCATGGCCTGTCCTGCCTTTCTGGATTTTACACTTTTTTCAGATGGCCCTTTTGACCGGGGGGAAGTGAGACTTCATTGTAGTGCAGATTTCCTTTGCAAGCTTGCTTGGTTGGCCAAAAAGGGCGTATGCGTTTTTTCCTGAATATATTCAGGAAAAAACGCATACGCCCTTTTTGGCCAAGTGCATCATTGTGGACGTTCTGCCTCTTTTCCTATGCTTTCAATGCAATTCCAGTCTACCTCCTGAAATCGGTTTCCTGCAATTCTGCCCCGCTTTCAAGTCCTCTTGGCAGCCTTACTTCAGTCTATTTTTGGACGATAGCTGTCATTTATAACTCTACAGGTTTGTGAATTACAGTGCCCCTGAGCTCCTTTCTTCAACTCGGTTTCCTTTGAGCTGGCCGCAACACCGCAGGATGCTTTCAGGCCCTAATCTGGTTCCGGCACGGCACGCTGAGCCTTTGGTTATTTCCTCTTCCTGGTGGGAAATGAGAGTTAAATTTGCCCGTCCAGACACCTCCAGCTAGCCTCTCATTGGTTCTCGCTATTCCTGTTCATCTTCCGCAGAAATTGCAAACTGGGCCAAACAGGAGGTTAAAGGGACTGACTCTCCAAGTGGGGAGAGTGTTAGTAAAGCGTCTGGAATGTTGCACCCGAGTACCAGGGTACGAAAACTGAGACATATTTGAACACGTCTCCCGATCACATGGTTGATCATACTCTAGGTTCCACATGCATGTTTTAGCTGAAGGAAGAATACCTTAAACCTGGGTAGTTGAAACCCGTGGAATGGGTACCATGCAATATGACTTCAAAGGGTCTTCATTTGCTCACCGAACCTCTCCAATCCTATCACTGCTGCGTTTATGCCCCTGTACACATGCTTGATTCTCTTTTGGAGACATAGCAATCCATAGGTTTTAAGATACTTACAAGTCAGGTACATTCTTAGGCGTTTAATATGCGGTGTTGAGTCCATTTCGTTGAGCAAGGAGTAGCTCTTGTCTATTCCATATTTGGCTTAAGGAACTTTATCTGTGCTCATTTCAATCTCTGGTTTTATGCAGCACCCCAACTCACCTTTACCCTTAAGCAAGCATAAGTTGTTTTTCTAAATTTGAGACCCTGTTCTGTTCTGTAATTCAGTTCCTGTGTAGCCAAGTTTCCATTCCGTGTATTACTGATATCTTATGATGTTTCTTTTTCTGTGTGACTTATTTCAGTTAGAATCATCATACCTGAATCCACTCATTGTGCTGCTAAGGGCCTGATGACACAGATTTCATTGCTGAGTGATATTGCTTTGTAAGTAAATACCACAACTTCTTTATCCATTTTTCACTTTCTGCGATGTTGAACTTGTACTGTAAACGAGGTTCTTGTAAACAGAGCCGTTCCAAACTTTGGGGTGGCTGTGTCTTTTTGATTTTAAATTCCCTAAGCTATAGGACCATAAGTGGAAGTGCCCTAGGCTCTGTTGCTTTGTTTTTTAGATGTTTCAGGAAACACCATACACTTCTCCCAAGTGTCTGTTGGCAATTTACATCCCGCCCATCAGCATAACAAGGCTCCCAGTTCTCAATGGCCTGTTGCCTTTCTGGATTTTACACTTTTTTCAGATGGCCCTTTTGACAGGGGGGAAGTGAGACTTCATTGTAGTGCAGATTTCCTTTGCAAGCTTGCTTGGTTGGCCAAAAAGGGCGTATGCGTTTTTTCCTGAATATATTCAGGAAAAAACGCATACGCCCTTTTTGGCCAAGTGCATCATTGTGGACGTTCTGCCTCTTTTCCTATGCTTTCAATGCAATTCCAGTCTACCTCCTGAAATCGGTTTCCTGCAATTCTGCCCCGCTTTCAAGTCCTCTTGGCAGCCTTACTTCAGTCTATTTTTGGACGATAGCTGTCATTTATAACTCTGCAGGTTTGTGAATTACAGTGCCCCTGAGCTCCTTTCTTCAACTCGCTTTCTTGTGACCTGGCCGCAACACCGCAGGATGGCTTCAGGCCCTAATCTGGTTCCGGCCCGGCATGCTGAGCCTTTGGTTAATTCCTCTTCCTGGTGGGAAATGAGAGTTAAATTTGCCCGTCCAGACACCTCCAGCTAGCCTCTCATTGGTTCTCGCTATTCCTGTTCATCTTCCGCAGAAATTGCAAACTGGGCCAAACAGGAGGTTAAAGGCGCTGACTCTCCAAGTGGGGAGAGTGTTAGTAAAGCGTCTGGAATGTTGCACCCGAGTACCAGGGGAGGAAAACTGAGACATATTTGAACACGTCTCCCATTCAGATGGTTGATCATACTTGGGTTCCACATGCATGTTTTAGCTGAAGGAAGAATACCTTAAACCTGGAGAGTTAAGACCCGTGTAATGGGTACCATGCAATATGACTTCAAAGGGTCTTCATTTGCTCACCGAACCTCTCCAATCCTATCACTGCTGCGTTTATGCCCCTGTACACATGCTTGATTCTCTTTCGGAGACATAGCAATCCATAGGTTTTAAGATACTTACTAGTCAGGTACATTCTTAGGCGTTTAATATGGGGTGTTGAGTCCATTTCGTTGAGCAAGGAGTAGCTCTTGTCTATTCCATATTTGACTTAAGGAACTTTATCTGTGCTCATTTCAATCTCTGGTTTTATGCAGCACCCCAACTCACCTTTCCCCTTAAGCAAGCATAAGTTGGTTTTCTAAATTTGAGACCCTGTTCTGTTCTGTAATTCAGTTCCTGTGTAGCCAAGTTTACATTCCGTGTATTACTGATATCTTATGATGTTTCTTTTTCTGTGTGACTTATTTCAGTTAGAATCATCGTACCTGAATCCACTCATTGTGCTGCTACGGGCCTGGTGACATAGATTTCATTGCTGAGAGATACTGCATTGTACGTAAGTACCACAAGTTCTTTATCCATTTTTCACTTTCTGCGATGTTGAACTTGTACTGTAAACGAGGTTCTTGTAAACAGAGGCGTCCCAAACTTTGGGGTGGCTGTGTCTTTTTGATTTTAATTTCCCTAAGCTATAGGACCATAAGTGGCAGTGCCCTAGGCTCTGTTGCTTTGTTTTTTAGATGTTTCAGGAAATACCATACACTTCTCCTGAGTGGTTGTTGGCAATTTACATCCCGCCCATCAGCATAACAAGGCTCCCAGTTCTCCATGGCCTGTCCTGCCTTTCTGGATTTTACACGTTTTTCAGATGGCCCTTTTGACCGGGGGGAAGTGAGACTTCATTGTAGTGCAGATTTCCTTTGCAAGCTTGCTTGGTTGGCCAAAAAGGGCGTATGCGTCTTTTCCTGAATATATTCAGGAAAAAACGCATACGCCCTTTTTGGCCAAGTGCATCATTGTGGACGTTCTGCCTCTTTTCCTATGCTTTCAATGCAATTCCAGTCTACCTCCTGAAATCGGTTTCCTGCAATTCTGCCCCGCTTTCAAGTCCTCTTGGCAGCCTTACTTCAGTCTATTTTTGGACGATAGCTGTCATTTATAACTCTGCAGGTTTGTGAATTACAGTGCCCCTGAGCTCCTTTCTTCAACTCGCTTTCTTGTGACCTGGCCGCAACACCGCAGGATGTCTTCAGGCCCTAATCTGGTTCCGGTACGGCACGCTGAGCCTTTGGTTATTTCCTCTTCCTGGTGGGAAATGAGAGTTAAATTTGCCCGTCCAGACACCTCCAGCTAGCCTCTCATTGGTTCTCGCTATTCCTGTTCATCTTCCGCAGAAATTGCAAACTGTGCCAAACAGGAGGTTAAAGGCGCTGACTCTCCAAGTGGGGAGAGTGTTAGTAAAGCGTCTGGAATGTTGCACCCGAGTACCAGGGGAGGAAAACTGAGATATATTTGAACACGTCTCCCGTTCACATGGTTGATCATACTCTGGGTTCCACATGCATGTTTTAGCTGAAGGAAGAATACCTTAAACCTGGAGAGTTGAGACCCGTGGAATGGGTACCATGCAATATGACTTCAAAGGGTCTTCATTTGCTCACCAAACCTCTCCAATCCTATCACTGCTGCGTTTATGCCCCTGTACACATGCTTGATTCTCTTTTGGAGACATAGCAATCCATAGGTTTTAAGATACTTACTAGTCAGGTACATTCTTAGGCGTTTAATATGGGGTGTTGAGTCCATTTCGTTGAGCAAGGAGTAGCTCTTGTCTATTCCATATTTGGCTTAAGGAACTTTATCTGTGCTCATTTCAATCCTGGTTTTATGCAGCACCCCAACTCACCTTTCCCCTTAAGCAAGCATAAGTTGGTTTTCTAAATTTGAGACCCTGTTCTGTTCTGTAATTCAGTTCCTGTGTAGCCAAGTTTACATTCCGTGTATTACTGATATCTTATGATGTTTCTTTTTCTGTGTGACTTATTTCAGTTAGAATCATCGTACCTGAATCCACTCATTATGCTGCTATGGGCCTGATGACATAGATTTCATTGCTGAGTGATACTGCATTGTACGTAAGTACCACAAGTTCTTTATCCATTTTTCACTTTCTGCGATGTTGAACTTGTACTGTAAACGAGGTTCTTGTAAACAGAGCCGTTCGAAACTTTGGGGTGGCTGTGTCTTTTTGATTTTAAATTCCCTAAGCTATAGGACCATAAGTGGAAGTGCCCTAGGCTCTGTTGCTTTGTTT
This sequence comes from Delphinus delphis, assembly GCF_949987515.2. Lineage (NCBI taxonomy): Eukaryota > Metazoa > Chordata > Mammalia > Artiodactyla > Delphinidae > Delphinus > Delphinus delphis. Next base: position 1,090,644 of record NW_027192714.1, read on the forward strand.
TTTAGATGTTTCAGGAAACACCATACACTTCTCCCGAGTGTTTGTTGGCAATTTACATCCCGCCCTTCAGCATAACAAGGCTCCCAGTTCTCCATGGCCTGTCCTGCCTTTCTGGATTTTACACTTTTTTCAGATGGCCCTTTTGACCGGGGGGAAGTGAGACTTCATTGTAGTGCAGATTTCCTTTGCAAGCTTGCTTGGTTGGCCAAAAAGGGCGTATGCGTTTTTTCCTGAATATATTCAGGAAAAAACGCATACGCCCTTTTTGGCCAAGTGCATCATTGTGGACGTTCTGCCTCTTTTCCTATGCTTTCAATGCAATTCCAGTCTACCTCCTGAAATCGGTTTCCTGCAATTCTGCCCCGCTTTCAAGTCCTCTTGGCAGCCTTACTTCAGTCTATTTTTGGACGATAGCTGTCATTTATAACTCTGCAGGTTTGTGAATTACAGTGCCCCTGAGCTCCTTTCTTCAACTCGCTTTCTTGTGACCTGGCCGCAACACCGCAGGATGGCTTCAGGCCCTAATCTGGTTCCGGCATGGCATGCTGAGCCTTTGGTTAATTCCTCTTCCTGGTGGGAAATGAGAGTTAAATTTGCCCGTCCAGACACCTCCAGCTAGTCTCCATTGGTTCTTGCTATTCCTGTTCATCTTCCGCAGAAATTGCAAACTGGGCCAAACAGGAGGTTAAAGGGACTGACTCTCCAAGTCGGGAGAGTGTTAGTAAAGCGTCTGGAATGTTGCACCCGAGTACCAGGATACGAAAACTGAGACATATTTGAACACGTCTCCCGATCACATGGTTGATCATACTCTAGGTTCCACATGCATGTTTTAGCTGAAGGAAGAATACCTTAAACCTGGGTAGTTGAAACCCGTGGAATGGGTACCATGCAATATGACTTCAAAGGGTCTTCATTTGCTCACCGAACCTCTCCAATCCTATCACTGCTACGTTTATGCCCCTGTACACATGCTTGATTCTCTTTTGGAGACATAGCAATCCATAGGTTTTAAGATACTTACAAGTCAGGTACATTCTTAGGCGTTTAATATGCGGTGTTGAGTCCATTTCGTTGAGCAAGGAGTAGCTCTTGTCTATTCCATATTTGGCTTAAGGAACTTTATCTGTGCTCATTTCAATCTCTGGTTTTATGCAGCACCCCAACTCACCTTTCCCCTTAAGCAAGCATAAGTTGTTTTTCTAAATTTGAGACCCTGTTCTGTTCTGTAATTCAGTTCCTGTGTAGCCAAGTTTCCATTCCGTGTATTACTGATATCTTATGATGTTTCCTTTTCTGTGTGACTTATTTCAGTTAGAATCATCATACCTGAATCCACTCATTGTGCTGCTAAGGGCCTGATGACACAGATTTCATTGCTGAGTGATATTGCTTTGTAAGTAAATACCACAACTTCTTTATCCATTTTTCACTTTCTGCGATGTTGAACTTGTACTGTAAACGAGGTTCTTGTAAACAGAGCCGTTCCAAACTTTGGGGTGGCTGTGTCTTTTTGATTTTAAATTCCCTAAGCTATAGGACCATAAGTGGAAGTGCCCTAGGCTCTGTTGCTTTGTTTTTTAGATGTTTCAGGAAACACCATACACTTCTCCCAAGTGTCTGTTGGCAATTTACATCCCGCCCATCAGCATAACAAGGCTCCCCGTTCTCAATGGCCTCTTGCCTTTCTGGATTTTACACTTTTTTCAGATGGCCCTTTTGACCGGGGGGAAGTGAGACTTCATTGTAGTGCAGATTTCCTTTGCAAGCTTGCTTGGTTGGCCAAAAAGGGCGTATGCGTTTTTTCCTGAATATATTCAGGAAAAAACGCATATGGCCTTTTTGGCCAAGTGCATCATTGTGGACGTTCTGCCTCTTTTCCTATGCTTTCAATGCAATTCCAGTCTACCTCCTGAAATCGGTTTCCTGCAATTCTGCCCCGCTTTCAAGTCCTCTTGGCAGCCTTACTTCAGTCTATTTTTGGACGATAGCTGTCATTTATAACTCTGCAGGTTTGTGAATTACAGTGCCCCTGAGCTCCTTTCTTCAACTCGCTTTCTTGTGACCTGGCCGCAACACCGCAGGATGGCTTCAGGCCCTAATCTGGTTCCGGTACGGCACGCTGAGCCTTTGGTTATTTCCTCTTCCTGGTGGGAAATGAGAGTTAAATTTGTCCGTCCAGACACCTCCAGCTAGCCTCTCATTGGTTCTCGCTATTCCTGTTCATCTTCCTCAGAAATTGCAAACTGGGCCAAACAGGAGGTTAAAGGCGCTGACTCTCCAAGTGGGGAGAGTGTTAGTAAAGCGTCTGGAATGTTGCACCCGAGTACCAGGGGAGGAAAACTGAGACATATTTGAACACGTCTCCCGATCACATGGTTGATCATACTCTAGGTTCCACATGCATGTTTTAGCTGAAGGAAGAATACCTTAAACCTGGGTAGTTGGAACCCGTGGAATGGGTACCATGCAATATGACTTCAAAGGGTCTTCATTTGCTCACCGAACCTCTCCAATCCTATCACTGCTGCGTTTATGCCCCTGTACACATGCTTGATTCTCTTTCGGAGACATAGCAATCCATAGGTTTTAAGATACTTACTAGTCAGGTACATTCTTAGGCGTTTAATATGGGGTGTTGAGTCCATTTCGTTGAGCAAGGAGTAGCTCTTGTGTATTCCATATTTGGCTTAAGGAACTTTATCTGTGCTCATTTCAATCTCTGGTTTTATGCAGCACCCCAACTCACCTTTAGCCTTAAGCAAGAATAAGTTGGTTTTCTAAATTTGAGACCCTGTTCTGTTCTGTAATTCAGTTCCTGTGTAGCCAAGTTTCCATTCCGTGTATTACTGATATCTTATGATGTTTCTTTTTCTGTGTGACTTATTTCAGTTAGAATCATCATACCTGAATCCACTCATTGTGCTGCTAAGGGCCTGATGACACAGATTTCATTGCTGAGTGATATTGCTTTGTAAGTAAATACCACAACTTCTTTATCCATTTTTCACTTTCTGCGATGTTGAACTTGTACTGTAAACGAGGTTCTTGTAAACAGAGCCGTTCCAAACTTTGGGGTGGCTGTGTCTTTTTGATTTTAATTTCCCTAAGCTATAGGACCATAAGTGGAAGTGCCCTAGGCTCTGTTGCTTTGTTTTTTAGATGTTTCAGGAAACACCATACACTTCTCCCGAGTGTCTGTTGGCAATTTACATCCCGCCCATCAGCATAACAAGGCTCCCAGTTCTCCATGGCCTGTCCTGCCTTTCTGGATTTTACACTTTTTGCAGATGGCCCTTTTGACCGGGGGGAAGTGAGACTTCATTGTAGTGCAGATTTCCTTTGCAAGCTTGCTTGGTTGGCCAAAAAGGGCGTATGCGTTTTTTCCTGAATATATTCAGGAAAAAACGCATACGCCCTTTTTGGCCAAGTGCATCATTGTGGACGTTCTGCCTCTTTTCCTATGCTTTCAATGCAATTCCAGTCTACCTCCTGAAATCGGTTTCCTGCAATTCTGCCCCGCTTTCAAGTCCTCTTGGCAGCCTTACTTCAGTCTATTTTTGGACGATAGCTGTCATTTATAACTCTGCAGGTATGTGAATTACAGTGCCCCTGAGCTCCTTTCTTCAACTCGGTTTCTTTTGAGCTGGCCGCAACACCGCAGGATGCCTTCAGGCCCTAATCTGGATCCGGTACGGCATGCTGAGCCTTTGGTTAATTCCTCTTCCTGGTGGGAAATGAGAGTTAAATTTGTCCGTCCAGACACCTCCAGCTAGCCTCTCATTGGTTCTCGCTATTCCTGTTCATCTTCCGCAGAAATTGCAAACTGGGCCAAACAGGAGGTTAAAGGGACTGACTCTCCAAGTGGGGAGAGTGTTAGTAAAGCGTCTGGAATGTTGCACCCGAGTACCAGGGGAGGAAAACTGAGACATATTTGAACACGTCTCCCGATCACATGGTTGATCATACTCTAGGTTCCACATGCATGTTTTAGCTGAAGGAAGAATACCTTAAACCTGGGTAGTTGAAACCCGTGGAATGGGTACCATGCAATATGACTTCAAAGGGTCTTCATTTGCTCACCGAACCTCTCCAATCCTATCACTGCTGCGTTTATGCCCCTGTACACATGCTTGATTCTCATTCGGAGACATAGCAATCCATAGGTTTTAAGATACTTACAAGTCAGGTACATTCTTAGGCGTTTAATATGCGGTGTTGAGTCCATTTCGTTGAGCAAGGAGTAGCTCTTGTCTATTCCATATTTGGCTTAAGGAACTTTATCTGTGCTCATTTCAATCTCTGGTTTTATGCAGCACCCCAACTCACCTTTCCCCTTAAGCAAGCATAAGTTGGTTTTCTAAATTTGAGACCCTGTTCTGTTCTGTAATTCAGTTCCTAGGTAACCAAGTTTCCATTCCGTGTATTACTGATATCTTATGATGTTTCTTTTTCTGTGTGACTTATTTCAGTTAGAATCATCATACCTGAATCCACTCATTGTGCTGCTAAGGGCCTGATGACATAGATTTCATTGCTGAGTGATATTGCTTTGTAAGTGAATACCACAACTTCTTTATCCATTTTTCACTTTCTGTGATGTTGAACTTGTACTGTAAACGAGGTTCTTGTAAACAGAGCCGTTCCAAACTTTGGGGTGGCTGTGTCTTTTTGATTTTAATTTCCCTAAGCTATAGGACCATAAGTGGAAGTGCCCTAGGCTCTGTTGCTTTGTTTTTTAGATGTTTCAGGAAACACCATACACTTCTCCCAAGTGTCTTTGGCAATTTACATCCCGCCCATCAGCATAACAAGGCTCCCAGTTCTCAATGGCCTGTTGCCTTTCTGGATTTTACACTTTTTTCAGATGGCCCTTTTGACCGGGGGGAAGTGAGACTTCATTGTAGTGCAGATTTCCTTTGCAAGCTTGCTTGGTTGGCCAAAAAGGGCGTATGCGTTTTTTCCTGAATATATTCAGGAAAAAACGCATACGCCCTTTTTGGCCAAGTGCATCATTGTGGACGTTCTGCCTCTTTTCCTATGCTTTCAATGCAATTCCAGTCTACCTCCTGAAATCGGTTTCCTGCAATTCTGCCCCGCTTTCAAGTCCTCTTGGCAGCCTTACTTCAGTCTATTTTTGGACGATAGCTGTCATTTATAACTCTGCAGGTTTGTGAATTACAGTGCCCCTGAGCTCCTTTCTTCAACTCGCTTTCTTGTGACCTGGCCGCAACACCGCAGGATGGCTTCAGGCCCTAATCTGGTTCCGGCCCGGCATGCTGAGCCTTTGGTTAATTCCTCTTCCTGGTGGGAAATGAGAGTTAAATTTGCCCGTCCAGACACCTCCAGCTAGCCTCTCATTGGTTCTCGCTATTCCTGTTCATCTTCCGCAGAAATTGCAAACTGGGCCAAACAGGAGGTTAAAGGGACTGACTCTCCAAGTGGGGAGAGTGTTAGTAAAGCGTCTGGAATGTTGCACCCGAGTACCAGGGGAGGGAAACTGAGACATATTTGAACACGTCTCCCGATCACATGGTTGATCATACTCTAGGTTCCACATGCATGTTTTAGCTGAAGGAAGAATACCTTAAAACTGGGTAGTTGAAACCCGTGGAATGGGTACCATGCAATATGACTTCAAAGGGTCTTCATTTGCTCACGAACCTCTCCAATCCTATCACTGCTGCGTTTATGCCCCTGTACACATGCTTGATTCTCTTTCGGAGACATAGCAATCCATAGGTTTTAAGATACTTACAAGTCAGGTACATTCTTAGGCGTTTAATATGCGGTGTTGAGTCCATTTCGTTGAGCAAGGAGTAGCTCTTGTCTATTCCATATTTGGCTTAAGGAACTTTATCTGTGCTCATTTCAATCTCTGGTTTTATGCAGCACCCCAACTCACCTTTACCCTTAAGCAAGCATAAGTTGTTTTTCTAAATTTGAGACCCTGTTCTGTTCTGTAATTCAGTTCCTGTGTAGCCAAGTTTCCATTCCGTGTATTACTGATATCTTATGATGTTTCTTTTTCTGTGTGACTTATTTCAGTTAGAATCATCATGCCTGAATCCACTCATTGTGCTGCTAAGGGCCTGATGACATAGATTTCATTGCTGAGTGATATTGCTTTGTAAGTGAATACCACAACTTCTTTATCCATTTTTCACTTTCTACGATGTTGAACTTGTACTGTAAACGAGGTTCTTGTAAACAGAGCCGTTCCAAACTTTGGGGTGGCTGTGTCTTTTTGATTTTAATTTCCCTAAGCTAAAGGACCATAAGTGGAAGTGCCTTAGGCTCTGTTGCTTTGTTTTTTAGATGTTTCAGGAAACACCATACACTTCTCCCGAGTGTCTGTTGGCAATTTACATCCCGCCCATCAGCATAACAAGGCTCCCAGTTCTCCATGGCCTGTCCTGCCTTTCTGGATTTTACACTTTTTGCAGATGGCCCTTTTGACCGGGGGGAAGTGAGACTTCATTGTAGTGCAGATTTCCTTTGCAAGCTTGCTTGGTTGGCCAAAAAGGGCGTATGCGTTTTTTCCTGAATATATTCAGGAAAAAACGCATACGCCCTTTTTGGCCAAGTGCATCATTGTGGACGTTCTGCCTCTTTTCCTATGCTTTCAATGCAATTCCAGTCTACCTCCTGAAATCGGTTTCCTGCAATTCTGCCCCGCTTTCAAGTCCTCTTGGCAGCCTTACTTCAGTCTATTTTTGGACGATAGCTGTCATTTATAACTCTGCAGGTATGTGAATTACAGTGCCCCTGAGCTCCTTTCTTCAACTCGGTTTCTTTTGAGCTGGCCGCAACACCGCAGGATGCCTTCAGGCCCTAATCTGGTTCCGGTACGGCATGCTGAGCCTTTGGTTAATTCCTCTTCCTGGTGGGAAATGAGAGTTAAATTTGTCCGTCCAGACACCTCCAGCTAGCCTCTCATTGGTTCTCGCTATTCCTGTTCATCTTCCGCAGAAATTGCAAACTGGGCCAAACAGGAGGTTAAAGGGACTGACTCTCCAAGTGGGGAGAGTGTTAGTAAAGCGTCTGGAATGTTGCACCCGAGTACCAGGGGAGGAAAACTGAGACATATTTGAACACGTCTCCCGATCACATGGTTGATCATACTCTAGGTTCCACATGCATGTTTTAGCTGAAGGAAGAATACCTTAAACCTGGGTAGTTGAAACCCGTGGAATGGGTACCATGCAATATGACTTCAAAGGGTCTTCATTTGCTCACCGAACCTCTCCAATCCTATCACTGCTGCGTTTATGCCCCTGTACACATGCTTGATTCTCAATCGGAGACATAGCAATCCATAGGTTTTAAGATACTTACAAGTCAGGTACATTCTTAGGCGTTTAATATGCGGTGTTGAGTCCATTTCGTTGAGCAAGGAGTAGCTCTTGTCTATTCCATATTTGGCTTAAGGAACTTTATCTGTGCTCATTTCAATCTCTGGTTTTATGCAGCACCCCAACTCACCTTTCCCCTTAAGCAAGCATAAGTTGGTTTTCTAAATTTGAGACCCTGTTCTGTTCTGTAATTCAGTTCCTAGGTAGCCAAGTTTCCATTCCGTGTATTACTGATATCTTATGATGTTTCTTTTTCTGTGTGACTTATTTCAGTTAGAATCATCATACCTGAATCCACTCATTGTGCTGCTAAGGGCCTGATGACATAGATTTCATTGCTGAGTGATATTGCTTTGTAAGTGAATACCACAACTTCTTTATCCATTTTTCACTTTCTGTGATGTTGAACTTGTACTGTAAACGAGGTTCTTGTAAACAGAGCCGTTCCAAACTTTGGGGTGGCTGTGTCTTTTTGATTTTAATTTCCCTAAGCTATAGGACCATAAGTGGAAGTGCCCTAGGCTCTGTTGCTTTGTTTTTTAGATGTTTCAGGAAACACCATACACTTCTCCCAAGTGTCTTTGGCAATTTACATCCCGCCCATCAGCATAACAAGGCTCCCAGTTCTCCATGGCCTGTCCTGCCTTTCTGGATTTTACACTTTTTTCAGATGGCCCTTTTGACCGGGGGGAAGTGAGACTTCATTGTAGTGCAGATTTCCTTTGCAAGCTTGCTTGGTTGGCCAAAAAGGGCGTATGCGTTTTTTCCTGAATATGTTCAGGAAAAAACGCATACGCCCTTTTTGGCCAAGTGCATCATTGTGGACGTTCTGCCTCTTTTCCTATGCTTTCAATGCAATTCCAGTCTACCTCCTGAAATCGGTTTCCTGCAATTCTGCCCCGCTTTCAAGTCCTCTTGGCAGCCTTACTTCAGTCTATTTTTGGACGATAGCTGTCATTTATAACTCTGCAGGTTTGTGAATTACAGTGCCCCTGAGCTCCTTTCTTCAACTCGCTTTCTTGTGACCTGGCCGCAACACCGCAGGATGGCTTCAGGCCCTAATCTGGTTCCGGCCCGGCATGCTGAGCCTTTGCTTAATTCCTCTTCCTGGTGGGAAATGAGAGTTAAATTTGTCCGTCCAGACACCTCCAGCTAGCCTCTCATTGGTTCTCGCTATTCCTGTTCATCTTCCGCAGAAATTGCAAACTGGGCCAAACAGGAGGTTAAAGGGACTGACTCTCCAAGTGGGGAGAGTGTTAGTAAAGCGTCTGGAATGTTGCACCCGAGTACCAGGGGAGGGAAACTGAGACATATTTGAACACGTCTCCCGATCACATGGTTGATCATACTCTAGGTTCCACATGCATGTTTTAGCTGAAGGAAGAATACCTTAAAACTGGGTAGTTGAAACCCGTGGAATGGGTACCATGCAATATGACTTCAAAGGGTCTTCATTTGCTCACCGAACCTCTCCAATCCTATCACTGCTGCGTTTATGCCCCTGTACACATGCTTGATTCTCTTTCGGAGACATAGCAATCCATAGGTTTTAAGATACTTACAAGTCAGGTACATTCTTAGGCGTTTAATATGCGGTGTTGAGTCCATTTCGTTGAGCAAGGAGTAGCTCTTGTCTATTCCATATTTGGCTTAAGGAACTTTATCTGTGCTCATTTCAATCTCTGGTTTTATGCAGCACCCCAACTCACCTTTACCCTTAAGCAAGCATAAGTTGTTTTTCTAAATTTGAGACCCTGTTCTGTTCTGTAATTCAGTTCCTGTGTAGCCAAGTTTCCATTCCGTGTATTACTGATATCTTATGATGTTTCTTTTTCTGTGTGACTTATTTCAGTTAGAATCATCATACCTGAATCCACTCATTGTGCTGCTAAGGGCCTGATGACATAGATTTCATTGCTGAGTGATATTGCTTTGTAAGTGAATACAACAACTTCTTTATCCATTTTTCACTTTCTGCGATGTTGAACTTGTACTGTAAACGAGGTTCTTGTAAACAGAGCCGTTCCAAACTTTGGGGTGGCTGTGTCTTTTTGATTTTAATTTCCCTAAGCTATAGGACCATAAGAGGAAGTGCCCTAGGCTCTGTTGCTTTGTTTTTTAGATGTTTCAGGAAACACCATACACTTCTCCCAAGTGTCTGTTGGCAATTTACATCCCGCCCATCAGCATAACAAGGCTCCCAGTTCTCAATGGCCTGTTGCCTTTCTGGATTTTACACTTTTTGCAGATGGCCCTTTTGACCGGGGGGAAGTGAGACTTCATTGTAGTGCAGATTTCCTTTGCAAGCTTGCTTGGTTGGCCAAAAAGGGCGTATGCGTTTTTTCCTGAATATATTCAGGAAAAAACGCATACGCCCTTTTTGGCCAAGTGCATCATTGTGGACGTTCTGCCTCTTTTCCTATGCTTTCAATGCAATTCCAGTCTACCTCCTGAAATCGGTTTCCTGCAATTCTGCCCCGCTTTCAAGTCCTCTTGGCAGCCTTACTTCAGTCTATTTTTGGACGATAGCTGTCATTTATAACTCTGCAGGTTTGTGAATTACAGTGCCCCTGAGCTCCTTTCTTCAACTCGCTTTCTTGTGACCTGGCCGCAACACCGCAGGATGGCTTCAGGCCCTAATCTGGTTCCGGACCGGCATGCTGAGCCTTTGGTTAATTCCTTTTCCTGGTGGGAAATGAGAGTTAAATTTGCCCGTTCAGACACCTCCAGCTAGTCTCTCATTGGTTCTCGCTATTCCTGTTCATCTTCCGCAGAAATTGCAAACTGGGCCAAACAGGAGGTTAAAGGGACTGACTCTCCAAGTGGGGAGAGTGTTAGTAAAGCGTCTGGAATGTTGCACCCGAGTACCAGGGGAGGAAAACTGAGACATATTTGAACACGTCTCCCGATCACATGGTTGATCATACTCTAGGTTCCACATGCATGTTTTAGCTGAAGGAAGAATACCTTAAACCTGGGTAGTTGAAACCCGTGGAATGGGTGCCATGCAATATGATTTCAAAGGGTCTTCATTTGCTCACCGAACCTCTCCAATCCTATCACTGCTGCGTTTATGCCCCTGTACACATGTTTGATTCTCTTTCGGAGATATAGCAATCCATAGGTTTTAAGATACTTACTAGTCAGGTACATTCTTAGGCGTTTAATATGGGGTGTTGAGTCCATTTCATTGAGCAAGGAGTAGCTCTTGTCTATTCCATATTTGGCTTAAGGAACTTTATCTGTGCTCATTTCAATCTCTGGTTTTATGCAGCACCCCAACTCACCTTTACCCTTAAGCAAGAATAAGTTGGTTTTCTAAATTTGAGACCCTGTTCTGTTCTGTAATTCAGTTCCTGTGTAGCCAAGTTTCCATTCCGTGTATTACTGATATCTTATGATGTTTCTTTTTCTGTGTGACTTATTTCAGTTAGAATCATCATACCTGAATCCACTCATTGTGCTGCTAAGGGCCTGATGACACAGATTTCATTGCTGAGTGATATTGCTTTGTAAGTAAATACCACAACTTCTTTATCCATTTTTCACTTTCTGTGATGTTGAACTTGTACTGTAAACGAGGTTCTTGTAAACAGAGCCGTTCCAAACTTTGGGGTGGCTGTGTCTTTTTGATTTTAATTTCCCTAAGCTATAGGACCATAAGTGGAAGTGCCCTAGGTTCTGTTGCTTTGTTTTTTAGATGTTTCAGGAAACACCATACACTTCTCCCGAGTGGTTGTTGGCAATTTACATCCCGCCCATCAGCAAAACAAGGCTCCCAGTTCTCCATGGCCTGTCCTGCCTTTCTGGATTTTACACTTTTTTCAGATGGCCCTTTTGACCGGCGGGACATGAGACTTCATTGTAGTGCAGATTTCCTTTGCAAGCTTGCTTGGTTGGCCAAAAAGGGCGTATGCGTTTTTTCCTGAATATATTCAGGAAAAAACGCATACGCCCTTTTTGGCCAAGTGCATCATTGTGGACGTTCTGCCTCTTTTCCTATGCTTTCAATGCAATTCCAGTCTACCTCCTGAAATCGGTTTCCTGCAATTCTGCCCCGCTTTCAAGTCCTCTTGGCAGCCTTACTTCAGTCTATTTTTGGACGATAGCTGTCATTTATAACTCTGCAGGTTTGTGAATTACAGTGCCCCTGAGCTCCTTTCTTCAACTCGCTTTCTTGTGACCTGGCCGCAACACCGCAGGATGGCTTCAGGCCCTAATCTGGTTCCGACCCGGCATGCTGAGCCTTTGGTTAATTCCTCTTCCTGGTGGGAAATGAGAGTTAAATTTGCCCGTCCAGACACCTCCAGCTAGCCTCTCATTGGTTCTCGCTATTCCTGTTCATCTTCCGCAGAAATTGCAAACTGGGCCAAACAGGAGGTTAAAGGGACTGACTCTCCAAGTGGGGAGAGTGTTAGTAAAGCGTCTGGAATGTTGCACCCGAGTACCAGGGGAGGAAAACTGAGACATATTTGAACACGTCTCCCGATCACATGGTTGATCATACTCTAGGTTCCACATGCATGTTTTAGCTGAAGGAAGAATACCTTAAACCTGGGTAGTTGAAACCCGTGGAATGGGTACCATGCAATATGACTTCAAAGGGTCTTCATTTGCCACCCAACCTCTCCAATCCTATCACTGCTGCGTTTATGCCCCTGTACACATGCTTGATTCTCTTTCGGAGACATAGCAATCCATAGGTTTTAAGATACTTACAAGTCAGGTACATTCTTAGGCGTTTAATATGCGGTGTTGAGTCCATTTCGTTGAGCAAGGAGTAGCTCTTGTCTATTCCATATTTGGCTTAAGGAACTTTATCTGTGCTCATTTCAATCTCTGGTTTTATGCAGCACCCCAACTCACCTTTACCCTTAAGCAAGCATAAGTTGTTTTTCTAAATTTGAGACACTGTTCTGTTCTGTAATTCAGTTCCTGTGTAGCCAAGTTTCCATTCCGTGTATTACTGATATCTTATGATGTTTCTTTTTCTGTGTGACTTATTTCAGTTAGAATCATCATACCTGAATCCACTCATTGTGCTGCTAAGGGCCTGATGACATAGATTTCATTGCTGAGTGTTATTGCTTTGTAAGTGAATACCACAACTTCTTTATCCATTTTTCACTTTCTGCGATGTTGAACTTGTACTGTAAATGAGATTCTTGTAAACAGAGCCGTTCCAAACTTTGGGGTGGCTGTGTCTTTTTGATTTTAATTTCCCTAAGCTATAGGACCATAAGTGGAAGTGCCCTAGGCTCTGTTGCTTTGTTTTTTAGATGTTTCAGGAAACACCATACACTTCTCCCAAGTGTCTGTTGGCAATTTACATCCCGCCCATCAGCATAACAAGGCTCCCAGTTCTCAAATGCCTGTTGCCTTTCTGGATTTTACACTTTTTTCAGATGGCCCTTTTGACCGGGGGGAAGTGAGACTTCATTGTAGTGCAGATTTCCTTTGCAAGCTTGCTTGGTTGGCCAAAAAGGGCGTATGCGTTTTTTCCTGAATATATTCAGGAAAAAACGCATACGCCCTTTTTGGCCAAGTGCATCATTGTGGACGTTCTGCCTCTTTTCCTATGCTTTCAATGCAATTCCAGTCTACCTCCTGAAATCGGTTTCCTGCAATTCTGCCCCGCTTTCAAGTCCTCTTGGCAGCCTTACTTCAGTCTATTTTTGGACGATAGCTGTCATTTATAACTCTGCAGGTTTGTGAATTACAGTGCCCCTGAGCTCCTTTCTTCAGCTCGCTTTCTTGTGACCTGGCCGCAACACCGCAGGATGGCTTCAGGCCCTAATCTGGTTCCGGCCCGGCATGCTGAGCCTTTGGTTAATTCCTCTTCCTGGTGGGAAATGAGAGTTAAATTTGCCCGTTCAGACACCTCCAGCTAGTCTCTCATTGGTTCTCGCTATTCCTGTTCATCTTCCGCAGAAATTGCAAACTGGGCCAAACAGGAGGTTAAAGGGACTGACTCTCCAAGTGGGGAGAGTGTTAGTAAAGCGTCTGGAATGTTGCACCCGAGTACCAGGGGAGGAAAACTGAGACATATTTGAACACGTCTCCCGATCACATGGTTGATCATACTCTAGGTTCCACATGCATGTTTTAGCTGAAGGAAGAATACCTTAAACCTGGGTAGTTGAAACCCGTGGAATGGGTACCATGCAATATGATTTCAAAGGGTCTTCATTTGCTCACCGACCTCTCCAAACCTATCACTGCTGCGTTTATGCCCCTGTACACATGCTTGATTCTCTTTTGGAGACATAGCAATCCATAGGTTTTACGATACTTACTATTCAGGTACATTCTTAGGCGTTTAATATGCGGTGTTGAGTCCATTTCGTTGAGCAAGGAGTAGCTCTTGTCTATTCCATATTTGACTTAAGGAACTTTATCTGTGCTCATTTCAATCTCTGGTTTTATGCAGCACCCCAACTCACCTTTACCCTTAAGCAAGCATAAGTTGGTTTTCTAAATTTGAGACCCTGTTCTGTTCTGTAATTCAGTTCCTGTGTAGCCAAGTTTACATTCCGTGTATTACTGATATCTTATGATGTTTCTTTTTCTGTGTGACTTATTTCAGTTAGAATCATCATACCTGAATCCACTCATTGTGATGCTAAGGGTCTGATGACATAGATTTCATTGCTGAGTGATATTGCTTTGTAAGTAAATACCACAACTTCTTTATCCATTTTTCACTTTCTGTGATGTTGAACTTGTACTGTAAACGAGGTTCTTGTAAACAGAGGCGTCCCAAACTTTGGGGTGGCTGTGTCTTTTTGATTTTAATTTCCCTAAGCTATAGGACCATAAGTGGCAGTGCCCTAGGCTCTGTTGCTTTGTTTTTTAGATGTTTCAGGAAACACCATACACTTCTCCCGAGTGGTTGTTGGCAATTTACATCCCGCCCATCAGCATAACAAGGCTCCCAGTTCTCAATGGCCTGTTGCCTTTCTGGATTTTACACTTTTTTCAGATGGCCCTTTTGACCGGGGGGAAGTGAGACTTCATTGTAGTGCAGATTTCCTTTGCAAGCTTGCTTGGTTGGCCAAAAAGGGCGTATGCGTTTTTTCCTGAATATATTCAGGAAAAAACGCATACGCCCTTTTTGGCCAAGTGCATCATTGTGGACGTTCTGCCTCTTTTCCTATGCTTTCAATGCAATTCCAGTCTACCTCCTGAAATCGGTTTCCTGCAATTCTGCCCCGCTTTCAAGTCCTCTTGGCAGCCTTACTTCAGTCTATTTTTGGACGATAGCTGTCATTTATAACTCTGCAGGTTTGTGAATTACAGTGCCCCTGAGCTCCTTTCTTCAACTCGCTTTCTTGTGACCTGGCCGCAACACCGCAGGATGGCTTCAGGCCCTAATCTGGTTCCGGTACGGCATGCTGAGCCTTTGGTTAATTCCTTTTCCTGGTGGGAAATGAGAGTTAAATTTGCCCGTTCAGACACCTCCAGCTAGTCTCTCATTGGTTCTCGCTATTCCTGTTCATCTTCCGCAGAAATTGCAAACTGGGCCAAACAGGAGGTTAAAGGGACTGACTCTCCAAGTGGGGAGAGTGTTAGTAAAGCGTCTGGAATGTTGCATCCGAGTACCAGGGGAGGAAAACTGAGACATATTTGAACACGTCTCCCGATCACATGGTTGATCATACTCTAGGTTCCACATGCATGTTTTAGCTGAAGGAAGAATACCTTAAACCTGGGTAGTTGAAACCCGTGGAATGGGTGCCATGCAATATGATTTCAAAGGGTCTTCATTTGCTCACCGAACCTCTCCAATCCTATCACTGCTGCGTTTATGCCCCTGTACACATGCTTGATTCTCTTTCGGAGACATAGCAATCCATAGGTTTTAAGATACTTACTAGTCAGGTACATTCTTAGGCGTTTAATATGGGGTGTTGAGTCCATTTCATTGAGCAAGGAGTAGCTCTTGTCTATTCCATATTTGGCTTAAGGAACTTTATCTGTGCTCATTTCAATCTCTGGTTTTATGCAGCACCCCAACTCACCTTTACCCTTAAGCAAGCATAAGTTGGTTTTCTAAATTTGAGACCCTGTTCTGTTCTGTAATTCAGTTCCTGTGTAGCCAAGTTTACATTCCGTGTATTACTG
Source organism: Delphinus delphis (assembly GCF_949987515.2). Taxonomy (NCBI): domain Eukaryota; kingdom Metazoa; phylum Chordata; class Mammalia; order Artiodactyla; family Delphinidae; genus Delphinus; species Delphinus delphis. Next base: position 1,106,123 of record NW_027192714.1, read on the forward strand.
ATATCTTATGATGTTTCTTTTTCTGTGTGACTTATTTCAGTTAGAATCATCATACCTGAATCCACTCATTGTGCTGCTAAGGGCCTGATGACATAGATTTCATTGCTGAGTGATATTGCTTTGTAAGTAAATACCACAACTTCTTTATCCATTTTTCACTTTCTGCGATATTGAACTTGTACTGTAAACGAGGTTCTTGTAAACAGAGGCGTCCCAAACTTTGGGGTGGCTGTGTCTTTTTGATTTTAATTTCCCTAAGCTATAGGACCATAAGTGGCAGTGCCCTAGGCTCTGTTGCTTTGTTTTTTAGATGTTTCAGGAAACACCATACACTTCTCCCGAGTGGTTGTTGGCAATTTACATCCCGCCCATCAGCATAACAAGGCTCCCAGTTCTCCATGGCCTGTCCTGCCTTTCTGGATTTTACACTTTTTTCAGATTGCCCTTTTGACCGGGGGGAAGTGAGACTTCATTGTAGTGCAGATTTCCTTTGCAAGCTTGCTTGGTTGGCCAAAAAGGGCGTATGCGTTTTTTCCTGAATATATTCAGGAAAAAACGCATACGCCCTTTTTGGCCAAGTGCATCATTGTGGACGTTCTGCCTCTTTTCCTATGCTTTCAATGCAATTCCAGTCTACCTCCTGAAATCGGTTTCCTGCAATTCTGCCCCGCTTTCAAGTCCTCTTGGCAGCCTTACTTCAGTCTATTTTTGGACGATAGCTGTCATTTATAACTCTGCAGGTTTGTGAATTACAGTGCCCCTGAGCTCCTTTCTTCAACTCGCTTTCTTGTGACCTGGCCGCAACACCGCAGGATGGCTTCAGGCCCTAATCTGGTTCCGGCCCGGCATGCTGAGCCTTTGGTTAATTCCTCTTCCTGGTGGGAAATGAGAGTTAAATATGCCCGTCCAGACACCTCCAACTAGCCTCTCATTGGTTCTCGCTATTCTTGTTCATCTTCCGCAGAAATTGCAAACTGGGCCAAACAGGAGGTTAAAGGCGCTGACTCTCCAAGTGGGGAGAGTGTTAGTAAAGCGTCTGGAATGTTGCACCCGAGTACCAGGGGAGGAAAACTGAGACATATTTGAACACGTCTCCTGATCACATGGTTGATCATACTCTAGGTTCCACATGCATGTTTTAGCTGAAGGAAGAATACCTTAAACCTGGGTAGTTGAAACCCGTGGAATGGGTACCATGCAATATGACTTCAAAGGGTCTTCATTTGCCACCCAACCTCTCCAATCCTATCACTGCTGCGTTTATGCCCCTGTACACATGCTTGATTCTCTTTCGGAGACATAGCAATCCATAGGTTTTAAGATACTTACAAGTCAGGTACATTCTTAGGCGTTTAATATGCGGTGTTGAGTCCATTTCGTTGAGCAAGGAGTAGCTCTTGTCTATTCCATATTTGGCTTAAGGAACTTTATCTGTGCTCATTTCAATCTCTGGTTTTATGCAGCACCTCAACTCACCTTTACCCTTAAGCAAGCATAAGTTGTTTTTCTAAATTTGAGACCCTGTTCTGTTCTGTAATTCAGTTCCTGTGTAGCCAAGTTTCCATTCCGTGTATTACTGATATCTTATGATGTTTCTTTTTCTGTGTGACTTATTTCAGTTAGAATCATCATACCTGAATCCACTCATTGTGCTGCTAAGGGCCTGATGACACAGATTTCATTGCTGAGTGATATTGCTTTGTAAGTAAATACCACAACTTCTTTATCCATTTTTCACTTTCTGCGATGTTGAACTTGTACTGTAAACGAGGTTCTTGTAAACAGAGCCGTTCCAAACTTTGGGGTGGCTGTGTCTTTTTGATTTTAAATTCCCTAAACTATAGGACCATAAGTGGAAGTGCCCTAGGCTCTGTTGCTTTGTTTTTTAGATGTTTCAGGAAACACCATACACTTCTCCCAAGTGTCTGTTGGCAATTTACATCCCGCCCATCAGCATAACAAGGCTCCCAGTTCTCCATGGCCTGTGCTGCCTTTCTGGATTTTACACTTTTTTCAGATGGCCCTTTTGACCGGGGGGAAGTGAGACTTCATTGTAGTGCAGATTTCCTTTGCAAGCTTGCTTGGTTGGCCAAAAAGGGCGTATGCGTTTTTTCCTGAATATATTCAGGAAAAAACGCATACGCCCTTTTTGGCCAAGTGCATCATTGTGGACGTTCTGCCTCTTTTCCTATGCTTTCAATGCAATTCCAGTCTACCTCCTGAAATCGGTTTCCTGCAATTCTGCCCCGCTTTCAAGTCCTCTTGGCAGCCTTACTTCAGTCTATTTTTGGACGATAGCTGTCATTTATAACTCTGCAGGTTTGTGAATTACAGTGCCCCTGAGCTCCTTTCTTCAACTCGCTTTCTTGTGACCTGGCCGCAACACCGCAGGATGGCTTCAGGCCCTAATCTGGTTCCGACCCGGCATGCTGAGCCTTTGGTTAATTCCTCTTCCTGGTGGGAAATGAGAGTTAAATTTGCCCGTCCAGACACCTCCAGCTAGCCTCTCATTGGTTCTCGCTATTCCTGTTCATCTTCCGCAGAAATTGCAAACTGGGCCAAACAGGAGGTTAAAGGGACTGACTCTCCAAGTGGGGAGAGTGTTAGTAAAGCGTCTGGAATGTTGCACCCGAGTACCAGGGGAGGAAAACTGAGACATATTTGAACTCGTCTCCCGATCACATGGTTGATCATACTCTAGGTTCCACATGCATGTTTTAGCTGAAGGAAGAATACCTTAAACCTGGGTAGTTGAAACCCGTGGAATGGGTACCATGCAATATGACTTCAAAGGGTCTTCATTTGCTCACCGAACCTCTCCAATCCTATCACTGCTGCGTTTATGCCCCTGTACACATGCTTGATTCTCTTTCGGAGACATAGCAATCCATAGGTTTTACGATACTTACAAGTCAGGTACATTCTTAGGCGTTTAATATGCGGTGTTGAGTCCATTTCGTTGAGCAAGGAGTAGCTCTTGTCTATTCCATATTTGGCTTAAGGAACTTTATCTGTGCTCATTTCAATCTCTGGTTTTATGCAGCACCCCAACTCACCTTTACCCTTAAGCAAGCATAAGTTGTTTTTCTAAATTTGAGACCCTGTTCTGTTCTGTAATTCAGTTCCTGTGTAGCCAAGTTTCCATTCCGTGTATTACTGATATCTTATGATGTTTCTTTTTCTGTGTGACTTATTTCAGTTAGAATCATCATACCTGAATCCACTCATTGTGCTGCTAAGGGCCTGATGACATAGATTTCATTGCTGAGTGATATTGCTTTGTAAGTGAATACCACAACTTCTTTATCCATTTTTCACTTTCTGCGATGTTGAACTTGTACTGTAAACGAGGTTCTTGTAAACAGAGCCGTTCCAAACTTTGGGGTGGCTGTGTCTTTTTGATTTTAATTTCCCTAAGCTATAGGACCATAAGTGGAAGTGCCCTAGGCTCTGTTGCTTTGTTTTTTAGATGTTTCAGGAAACACCATACACTTCTCCCGAGTGTCTGTTGGCAATTTACATCCCGCCCATCAGCATAACAAGGCTCCCAGTTCTCAATGGCCTGTTGCCTTTCTGGATTTTACACTTTTTTCAGATGGCCCTTTTGACTGGGGGGAAGTGAGACTTCATTGTAGTGCAGATTTCCTTTGCAAGCTTGCTTGGTTGGCCAAAAAGGGCGTATGCGTTTTTTCCTGAATATATTCAGGGAAAAACGCATACGCCCTTTTTGGCCAAGTGCATCATTGTGGACGTTCTGCCTCTTTTCCTATGCTTTCAATGCAATTCCAGTCTACCTCCTGAAATCGGTTTCCTGCAATTCTGCCCCGCTTTCAAGTCCTCTTGGCAGCCTTACTTCAGTCTATTTTTGGACGATAGCTGTCATTTATAACTCTGCAGGTTTGTGAATTACAGTGCCCCTGAGCTCCTTTCTTCAACTCGCTTTCTTGTGACCTGGCCGCAACACCGCAGGATGGCTTCAGGCCCTAATCTTGTTGTGGCACGGCACGCTGAGCCTTTGGTTATTTCCTCTTCCTGGTGGGAAATGAGAGTTAAATTTGCCCGTGCAGACACCTCCAGCTAGCCTCTCATTGGTTCTCGCTATTCCTGTTCATCTTCCGCAGAAATTGCAAACTGGGCCAAACAGGAGGTTAAAGGGACTGACTCTCCAAGTGGGGAGAGTGTTAGTAAAGCGTCTGGAATGTTGCACCCGAGTACCAGGGGAGGAAAACTGAGACATATTTGAACACGTCTCCCGATCACATGGTTGATCATACTTGGGTTCCACATGCATGTTTTAGATGAAGGAAGAATACCTTAAACCAGGAGAGTTGAGACCCGTGTAATGGGTACCATGCAATATGACTTCAAAGGGTCTTCATTTGCTCACGAACCTCTCCAATCCTATCACTGCTGCGTTTATGCCCCTGTACACATGCTTGATTCTCTTTCGGAGACATAGCAATCCATAGGTTTTAAGATACTTACTAGTCAGGTACATTCTTAGACGTTTAATATGGGGTGTTGAGTCCATTTCGTTGAGCAAGGAGTAGCTCTTGTCCATTCCATATTTGGCTTAAGGAACTTTATCTGTGCTCATTTCAATCTCTGGTTTTATGCAGCACCCCAACTCACCTTTACCCTTAAGCAAGAATAAGTTGGTGTTCTAAATTTGAGACCCTGTTCTGTTCTGTAATTCAGTTCCTGTGTAACCAAGTTTACATTCCGTGTATTACTGATATCTTATGATGTTTCTTTTTCTGTGTGACTTATTTCAGTTAGAATCATCATACCTGAATCCACTCATTGTGCTGCTAAGGGCCTGATGACACAGATTTCATTGCTGAGTGATATTGCTTTGTAAGTAAATACCACAACTTCTTTATCCATTTTTCACTTTCTGCGATGTTGAACTTGTACTGTAAACGAGGTTCTTGTAAACAGAGCCGTTCCAAACTTTGGGGTGGCTGTGTCTTTTTGATTTTAATTTCCCTAAGCTATAGGACCATAAGTGGAAGTGCCCTAGGTTCTGTTGCTTTGTTTTTTAGATGTTTCAGGAAACACCATACACTTCTCCCGAGTGGTTGTTGGCAATTTACATCCCGCCCATCAGCATAACAAGGCTCCCATTTCTCCATGGCCTGTCCTGCCTTTCTGGATTTTACACTTTTTTCAGATGGCTCTTTTGACCGGGGGGAAGTGAGACTTCATTGTAGTGCAGATTTCCTTTGCAAGCTTGCTTGGTTGGCCAAAAAGGGCGTATGCGTTTTTTCCTGAATATATTCAGGAAAAAACGCATACGCCCTTTTTGGCCAAGTGCATCTATGTGGACGTTCTGCCTCTTTTCCTATGCTTGCAATGCAATTCCAGTCTACCTCCTGAAATCGGTTTCCTGCAATTCTGCCCCGCTTTCAAGTCCTCTTGGCAGCCTTACTTCAGTCTATGTTTGGACGATAGCTGTCATTTATAACTCTGCAGGTGTGTGAATTACAGTGCCCCTGAGCTCCTTTCTTCAACTTGCTTTCTTGTGACCTGGCCGCAACACCGCAGGATGGCTTCAGGCCCTAATCTGGTTCCGGCACGGCACGCTGAGCCTTTGGTTATTTCCTCTTCCTGGTGGGAAATGAGACTTAAATTTGCCCGTCCAGAAACCTCCAGCTAGCCTCTCATTGGTTCTCGCTATTCCTGTTCATCTTCCGCAGAAATTGCAAACTGTGCCAAACAGGAGGTTAAAGGCGCTGACTCTCCAAGTGGGGAGAGTGTTAGTAAAGCGTCTGGAATGTTGCACCCGAGTACCAGGGGAGGAAAACTGAGACATATTTCAACACGTCTCCCGTTCACATGGTTGATCATACTTGGGTTCCACATGCATGTTTTAGCTGAAGGAAGAATACCTTAAACCTGGAGAGTTGAGACCCGTGTAATGGGTACCATGCAATATGACTTCAAAGGGTCTTCATTTGCTCACCGAACCTCTCCAATCCTATCACTGCTGCGTTTATGCCCCTGTACACATGCTTGATTCTCTTTTGGAGACATAGCAATCCATAGGTTTTACGATACTTACAAGTCAGGTACATTCTTAGGCGTTTAATATGCGGTGTTGAGTCCATTTCGTTGAGCAAGGAGTAGCTCTTGTCTATTCCATATTTGACTTAAGGAACTTTATCTGTGCTCATTTCAATCTCTGGTTTTATGCAGCACCCCAACTCACCTTTACCCTTAAGCAAGCATAAGTTGGTTTTCTAAATTTGAGACCCTGTTCTGTTCTGTAATTCAGTTCCTGTGTAGCCAAGTTTACATTCCGTGTATTACTGATATCTTATGATGTTTCTTTTTCTGTGTGACTTATTTCAGTTAGAATCATCATACCTGAATCCACTCATTGTGATGCTAATGGCCTGATGACATAGATTTCATTGCTGAGTGATATTGCTTTGTAAGTAAATACCACAACTTCTTTATCCATTTTTCACTTTCTGCGATGTTGAACTTGTACTGTAAACGAGGTTCTTGTAAACAGAGGCGTCCCAAACTTTGGGGTGGCTGTGTCTTTTTGATTTTAATTTCCCTAAGCTATAGGACCATAAGTGGCAGTGCCCTAGGCTCTGTTGCTTTGTTTTTTAGATGTTTCAGGAAACACCATACACTTCTCCTGAGTGGTTGTTGGCAATTTACATCCCGCCCATCAGCATAACAAGGCTCCCAGTTCTCCATGGCCTGTCCTGCCTTTCTGGATTTTACACTTTTTTCAGATGGCCCTTTTGACCGGGGGGAAGTGAGACTTCATTGTAGTGCAGATTTCCTTTGCAAGCTTGCTTGGTTGGCCAAAAAGGGCGTATGCGTTTTTTCCTGAATATATTCAGGAAAAAACGCATACGCCCTTTTTGGCCAAGTGCATCATTGTGGACGTTCTGCCTCTTTTCCTATGCTTTCAATGCAATTCCAGTCTACCTCCTGAAATCGGTTTCCTGCAATTCTGCCCCGCTTTCAAGTCCTCTTGGCAGCCTTACTTCAGTCTATTTTTGGACAATAGCTGTCATTTATAACTCTGCAGGTTTGTGAATTACAGTGCCCCTGAGCTCCTTTCTTCAACTCGCTTTCTTGTGACCTGGCCCCAACACCGCAGGATGGCTTCAGGCCCTAATCTGGTTCCGGCCCGGCATGCTGAGCCTTTGGTTAATTCCTCTTCCTGGTGGGAAATGAGAGTTAAATTTGCCCGTCCAGACACCTCCAGCTAGCCTCTCATTGGTTCTCGCTATTCCTGTTCATCTTCCGCAGAAATTGCAAACTGGGCCAAACAGGAGGTTAAAGGCGCTGACTCTCCAAGTGGGGAGAGTGTTAGTAAAGCGTCTGGAATGTTGCACCCGAGTACCAGGGGAGGAAAACTGAGACATATTTGAACACGTCTCCCGATCACATGGTTGATCATACTCTAGGTTCCACATGCATGTTTTAGCTGAAGGAAGAATACCTTAAACCTGGGTAGTTGAAACCCGTGGAATGGGTACCATGCAATATGACTTCAAAGGGTCTTCATTTGCTCACCGAACCTCTCCAATCCTATCACTGCTGCGTTTATGCCCCTGTACACATGCTTGATTCTCTTTCGGAGACATAGCAATCCATAGGTTTTAAGATACTTACAAGTCAGGTACATTCTTAGGTGTTTAATATGTGGTGTTGAGTCCATTTCGTTGAGCAAGGAGTAGCTCTTTTCTATTCCATATTTGGCTTAAGGAACTTTATCTGTGCTCATTTCAATCTCTGGTTTTATGCAGCACCCCAACTCACCTTTACCCTTAAGCAAGCATAAGTTGTTTTTCTAAATTTGAGACCCTGTTCTGTTCTGTAATTCAGTTCCTGTGTAGCCAAGTTTCCATTCCGTGTATTACTGATATCTTATGATGTTTCTTTTTCTGTGTGACTTATTTCAGTTAGAATCATCATACCTGAATCCACTCATTGTGCTGCTAAGGGCCTGATGACATAGATTTCATTGCTGAGTGATACTGCATTGTACGTAAGTACCACAAGTTCTTTATCCATTTTTCACTTTCTGCGATGTTGAACTTGTACTGTAAACGAGTTTCTTGTAAACAGAGCCGTTCCAAACTTTGGGGTGGCTGTGTCTTTTTGATTTTAATTTCCCTAAGCTATAGGACCATAAGTGGAAGTGCCCTAGGCTCTGTTGCTTTGTTTTTTAGATGTTTCAGGAAACACCATACACTTCTCCCAAGTGTCTGTTGGCAATTTACATCCCGCCCATCAGCATAACAAGGCTCCCAGTTCTCAATGGCCTGTTGCCTTTCTGGATTTTACACTTTTTTCAGATGGCCCTTTTGACCGGGGGGAAGTGAGACTTCATTGTAGTGCAGATTTCCTTTGCAAGCTTGCTTGGTTGGCCAAAAAGGGCGTATGCGTTTTTTCCTGAATATATTCAGGAAAAAACGCATACGCCCTTTTTGGCCAAGTGCATCATTGTGGACGTTCTGCCTCTTTTCCTATGCTTTCAATGCAATTCCAGTCTACCTCCTGAAATCGGTTTCCTGCAATTCTGCCCCGCTTTCAAGTCCTCTTGGCAGCCTTACTTCAGTCTATTTTTGGACGATAGCTGTCATTTATAACTCTGCAGGTTTGTGAATTACAGTGCCCCTGAGCTCCTTTCTTCAACTCGTTTTCTTGTGAGCTGGCCGCAACACCGCTGGATGGCTGCAGGCCCTAATCTGGTTCCGGCACGGCATGCTGATCCTTTGGTTATTTCCTCTTTCTGGTGGGAAATGAGAGTTAAATTTACCTGTCCAGACACCTCCAGCTAGTCTCTCATTGGTTCTCCCTATTCCTGTTCATCTTCCGCAGAAATTGCAAACGGGGCCAAACAGGAGGTTAAAGGTGCTGACTCTCCAAGTGGGGAGAGTGTTAGTAAAGCGTCTGGAATGTTGCACCCGAGTACCAGGGGAGGAAAACTGAGACATATTTGAACACGTCTCCCGTTCACACGGTTGATCATACTCTGGGTTCCACATGCATGTTTTAGCTGAAGGAAGAATACCTTAAACCTGGAGAGTTGAGACCCGTGTAATGGGTACCATGCAATATGACTTCAAAGGGTCTTCATTTGCTCACGAACCTCTCCAATCCTATCACTGCTGCGTTTATGCCCCTGTACACATGCTTGATTCTCTTTCGGAGACATAGCAATCCATAGGTTTTAAGATACTTACTAGACAGGTACCTTCTTAGGCGTTTAATATGGGGTGTTGAGTCCATTTCGTTGAGCAAGGAGTAGCTCTTGTCTATTCCATATTTGGCTTAAGGAACTTTATCTGTGCTCATTTCAATCTCTGGTTTTATGCAGCACCCCAACTCACCTTCCCCCTTAAGCAAGCATAAGTTGGTTTTCTAAACTTGAGACACTGTTCTGTTTTGTAATTCAGTTCATGTGTAGCCAAGTTCACATTCTGTGTATTAGTGATACCTTATGATGTTTCTTTTCTGTGTGACTTATTTCAGTTAGAATCATCATACCTGCATCCACTCATTATGCTGCTACGGGCCTGATGACATAGATTTCATTGCTGAGTGATATTGCATTGTACGTAAGTACCACAAGTTCTTTATCCATTTTTCACTTTCTGCGATATTGAACTTGTACTGTAAACGAGGTTCTTGTAAACAGAGCCGTCCCAAACTTTGGGGTGGCTGTGTCTTTTTGATTTTAATTTCCCTAAGCTATAGGACCATAAGTGGAAGTGCCCTAGGCTCTGTTGCTTTGTTTTTTAGATGTTTCAGGAAACACCATACACTTCTCCAGAGTGGCTGTTGGCAATTTACATCCCGCCCATCAGCATAAGAAGGCTCCCAGTTCTCCATGGCCTGTCGTGCCTTTCTGGATTTTACACTTTTTTCAGATGGCCCTTTTGACCGGGGGGAAGTGAGACTTCATTTTAGTGCAGATTTCCTTTGCAAGCTTGCTTGGTTGGCCAAAAAGTGCGTATGCGTTTTTTCCTGAATATATTCAGGAAAAAACACATACGCCCTTTTTGGCCAAGTGCATCATTGTCGAGTTTCTGACTCTCTTCATATGCTTTCAATGCAATTCCAGTCTACCTCCTGAAATCGGTTTCCTGCAATTCTGCCTTGCTTTCAATGCCTCTTCATAGCCTTACCTCAATATATTTTTTAAAAATAGTTGGCCTTTATAACTCTGCAGGGTTTTGAATTGCAGTGGCCCTTAGCTCCATTTTTTAGCTCTTATTTTTGTGGTATTGCCCCATAACCAAAGGATTCCTTGAAGCCCTATTTTTCTTCTGGGGCACCTGCTGTGCCTTTGGTTAATTCTTCTTACTGATGTGATATTAGAGTGACATGTGCCCATTGAAACCGCTACAGCTAGTTTCTCACTGGTTCCCCCTATTCCCATTCATCCTCTGCACTAACTGCAGACTGTGCGATACCAGAACTTAAAGGCATTGACTCCATGTGGGGATGTTGTTAGTAAAGCGGCTGGAATGTCGATCCGGAGCCCCAGGAGAGGAAAAATGAGGTGCGTTTTAGAAACCTTTCCCGATCATATGGTATACCAGTCGCTGGGTTTCCCAAGCATGGTTTAGCTGTAGGAAGATTCCCTTCAACCTGGAGTGTTGGGACCCTTGGACTGAGTAGCATGAAGTATTGCATTAAACTTTCGGCAGTTGCTCACCAAAGCTCACCAATCCTGTCAGCCCCAAGTGTCCAGCCTTATGTCTTATCCAGCTGTGGGTTTATATGTGGTCAATCCAGGTTGCATCACAGCCCCTGAGCGAATTTTGTAAGAATTTTTCTCTCTTTCATTGTTTCAGCGTTTTGTTTTTAAAATTTATTTCTATAATGGGGTTTAGCTCCTTTTCACTGCTGTGTTTGTGCCGCTCTGCACACACTTGATTCCCTTATGGAGATATATCAATACATGGGTTTTAAGATTCTTATTCCTCAGATATATTTCTCTGCGGTGTATAGGGTGTGTTGAGGCCTGTTCATTGAGCAAGGTGTAGATCTTGTCTAATACCTATTTGGTTTATTGAACGGTATCTGTGCTAATTTCAAACTCTGGTTTTATGCATCACCCCACCTCTCCTTTCCCCTTAAGCTGACATAAGTGTGTTTTCTAAATGTGAGACACTGTTCTGTTCTGTAATTCATTTCTTGTGCAGCCATATTTACCCTCCCTCTATAAGTGATATCTTATGATATGTTTCTTTTTCTGTTTGACTTATTTCAAGTAGTATTATCGGACCTAAATCCACTCTTTATCCTTCTACTAGCCTTATTACATTGATTTCATGGTGAAGAGATATTCCATTGTACATAAGTACCACATCTTCTTTATCCATTGTTCTCTTTCCTGGGATATTTAAGGTGTACTGAAGTTGAGGTTCTTGTAAACAGAGTAGCCCTAAACTGTGGTGTGCTTGTGTCTTGTTGATTTTTAGACTTCCCTAGATATACTCCCATGATTGGAAGTGTCCTATGCTCTGTAGCTCTGTTTTTTAGATGATTTAGGAACCACCATACACTTCTCCAGAGTGGCTCTCGGCAGTTCACACACTGCCCATCAGCGTATAAAGGCTCCCTGTTCTCCATGGCCTGTCCTGCATTTCTGGTTTTTACAATTTTTTAGGATGGCCCTTTTGACCGGTGGGAAGTGAGACTTCTTTGTTGTGCACATTTGCATTGCTTGCTTGCTTCGTTGCCCATAAAGTGCGTATGCGTTTTTTCCTGGATATAATCAGGAAAAAACGCATACGCCCTTTTGGGCCAACTGCATCATTGTCGAAATTCTGCCGCTTTTCATGTGCGTTAAAGACGAGTCCAATCTATCTCTTGAAATCTGTTTCTTGCAATTCTGTCTTGCATTCAGATCCTCTTCTTTGCCTTACCTCAACATATTTTTGGACGTTAGTTTTCATTTATAACTCTGCAGGTTTGTGAATTGCAGTGACCCTGAGCTCCATTTTTTAAGTTGCTCTTTTGTGAGCTGGCCTCAAACCCGCAGGATTGCTTCAGGCCCTATTTTGGCTCCGGCGAGGCAGGCTGAGCCTTTCTTTAATTCTTATTCTTAATGGGAAATTAGAGTGATATGTGCCCGTCCAAACCCCTACAACTCTTCTCTCATTGGTTCCCCCTCTTCCCGTTCATCCTCCTCACAATTTGCAAAATGTGTGAAACAGAAGTTTAAATGTGCTGATTCTCCAAGTGGGGAGATTCTAAGTAGCGTGGCTGGAATGGTGAACAGGAGCACCAGGAGAGGATAAATGAGGTGCATTTTAGACACATCTCCCGATCACATGGTGTACAGTCCTCTGGGTTTTCCATGCATGTTTTAGCTGTAGGAAGATCCCTTGAACCTGCAGATTTGGGACCCATTGAATGGGTACCAGGTAGTATTACTTTAAAGGGTGTGCATTTCCTCACCCAACCTCACATTTCTCTTAGCGCAAACAGTTTCCAGCCTTATGTCTCATCCTGCTGTGGGTCTAGATGTGTTCAATCCATGTTGCATCACCGTCCCTGAGGAAAAGTTGTAAGAGGTTTTCTCTGTCTCTCTGTCGTTTATTTTTTTCAATTTATTACTATATTGGTTACAGCTGATTTTCAAAGCTCTGTTTCTTGCTGCTGTACATCCACTTGATTCGCGTACAGAGAGACATCAATAAATTCTTTTTCAGATTCTTACCAGTCGTATATATTCTTTTCCGGTGACTTGAGTGTGCTGAGTGCAGTTCTTTTAGCTACCGTGTAGGCCTTGTTGATTATCAGTTTGGTATTTGGAATGGTATCTTTGCTAATTTCAACCTCCTGGATGATGCCTCACCCCTCCCCACCTTTCCCGTTTAGCAGCCTTATGCGTGTTTTCTACATATTTGACTATGTTTTTGTTTTGTAATTTATTTCATGTGTAGCCATTTTGGATTCCACCTTTAAGTGATATCTTATGATATGTGTCTTTTTCTTTTTGAATTCTGTCACTTAGAATGATCATACGTAACTCCTCCAGAGTTGTTACAACTGGCCATATTTCATTGATTTCCAGGCTGAATAATATTCCACTCTACCTAAGTACCACATCTCTATCCATTTTTTCCCTCCAGAGACATTTAAGTTATATCCTAGTCGAGGATCTTTTAAACAGAGAGGGGGTAAACATTGGGGTGCCTGTGTCCTCTCGATTTTTGTTTTTCCCAAGATATACGCCCATGAGTGCAAGTGCCCTATGCTCTGTAGCTCATTTTTTAGATGCTTTAGTAAACACAATACACTTCTCCAGAATGGCCGTTGGCAATATACATTTCCACTATAAGTCTCACAGGGCTCCCTCTTCTCGTTGCCCTGTCCTGCATTTCTGTTGTTTACGCTTTATGAGGATGGCTCTTCTGACTGATGCGAAGTGATATCTTTTGTAGTATTGACTTCCAGTGCCCACCTGTTTGGTTGGCTAAAAAAGTGTATGCCCTTTTCTTGAATATATACAGAAAAGAACGCATACACCCTTTTTGGCCAACTGCAATGTTGGCAATGTTCAGCTCCTTTTCTTGTGCTTAATGGCGAGTCCTTTCTACCTCCTCAAATCCCTTTCCTGCCATTCTCCCTTGCTTACAAGTCCTTTTCTCTGACTTTCCTCAAGACATTTTTCAGTGATGGATATTTTCAACTCTGCAGTTTTGTGAATTTTACTGCCCCTGAGTTCCATTGTTCAACTCGTGTTTATGGGAACTGGCCACAAAGCAGCGGGATTTCCTCAAGCCCTATACTGTTTCCATGGGCAACCCTAGCCTTTGGTCAATTCGTCTTCCTGATTGGAAATTAGAGTGACATGTGCCTGTCTGAACACCTAGGACTTGTCTCTCATTGTTCCTCATCCTTCCGCTTCATCCTCTGGACAAATTCCAAACTGTACGCAACAGGATGTTGACAGTGCTGACATCTCCAAGTGGGGAGACTGTTAGTAAAGACGCTGGAGGGGTGAACCCGAGCACCAGGAGATGAGGAGATGAGATGCCTTTTCCAAACTCTTCCCGATCAGACGGTATACCATCCTCTGGGTGTGACAGACATGTTTTAGCAGTAGGAAGAGTCCCATTCATGTAAGGAGAACACCAGGGCTTTTTCAAAATCAGTGTCTCCCCGAAACCCAAACTGGGGAAGTTTTTAAGCTACGGCTACACATATGTTCATTAAGGGCCTTGGGAAGTAGGCAGAGTCCAAACTTTAGATGATTGAAGTCTTCAGGGTCAGAAGCACTCACCACCAGCTTCCCTTAGGCTACACTTTAACTGTCATTGATAGATGATGTCAATAAAAATATCTATTCTTTTTCAGATTATTTCCCCTTATAGGTTATTGCAAAATGTTGAGTGTAGTTCCCTGTGCTATACAGTAGTTCCTTGTTGATGATCTATTTTATACATAGCAGTGTGTATGTGTTCATTCCAAACTGTTAATTTATCCCTCCTCCCACCTTTCCCCTTTGGTAATAATAAATTATAAGATTTTATACTTCTCAGAAATGGGGGAGCTGAAAGAGAGGTATCATTTTCAATGGAAAAGCATTTAAAACAAGATTGAAGGTTTAACCAAGATTATTAGCTGTACATCCTTGGAAAGAAATCACTTCGTTTCTCTAATATTGACCTGACAAATAAGACAAACCTTTTCACTGAACTTGCTTATAAAAAGTGATGGAAATATCAAATGGAAGTGTTAAAAACATCTTATTTTACCCGAGCCTTATACACTGTTCTATGTTAACTACAGTTTGGCTCACACATCTGTTCATTGAGGTTACAATAGTCTCAATTTCTGTTACTGATCCTCCAGAGTGGACCCCAACAAGTGTCCCCCTGCCCAGTGTCATTGGGGCCAACAGATCGAGACTGAGTTTGGTTCACAAGCAAAGGAAACTTTATATTTTGATCAGAGAATGGAGAGGTGAGAGCATGCACTACCCCGTGGGCTGTGGGCTGGGCTGCTGTGTAGAGATCCTGTCAGAGTCAGTGGGAGGGAGGGAGGCGGCGGAGCTCTCGAGGGCCGGGTTGGCTGTAGCTCAGGCTCTATATCGTGGAGTCTGCACTGGGCCCCAGGAGCTGAGGTGTCGACCCAGCCATTCTGCACTAGGAAATCTGGTCTGAAGTGCCGGGTGTGGAACCTCTGCATGCGGGACCCTAGGAGCACGTGAAATTAGACAAAGCACAAAGGATAAAAAAGGTTAGACTTGACTTTATTGCCCAGATTCTATTTTTATCTCCCAGGGATTTTTAATGGGCTTTGCTGGGGACAAACCCCTCCTCTGCCTTTTGTCCCGTTCCTCATTCTTGGAGTGCTGAGGGTGCAGACCCTTCTTCTGTAACTGCTGAGTGCTGAGTTGGGAGCCCTCATACCCTGGGGCGAGGGTCAGAGCTTCTCCCCAGCAGCCTCCCGGTGACGTTGATTGTCCCCAGGACCCCTGCCTCCCTGCTCGTCCACCTGAGCACCAGCATTGGAAGTGTTATAGATTCTAATGACCTTTAAGGGTCCAGGAAAGAGATGTGCAGAGACGCTGTGGGGGCCGGTTTCACCCCGCCCCACATTTGTTCGGCCACCTTAGGCTGACCGTCTCTGCCAGCCTAGATGCTCTGACCAGTAGTCTGCGCTTTCTTCAGTTAGGCCCCTGAATTAACGTACAAACAGCACCAGGTGTCAGAGCCCTGCCCGCTCAACTCCCAGACAGTCCAGGGTCAGTGGTGATCAAGGACCATGATGGCTACTGAGTCAACAGCCTTTTGAAGTAAACAGGAGTCCAGCCGGTCTTATTGGCCACCATCATCACGGTGTCTGTAGGCTTTTCTATGGTGACAGTGTGGTATACTGTTCCCCCGCCAAGATTATTAGCTCCCCTCTGGGTGCAGTAAGTCCTGCAAGCAGTAGTCTACTCTTTTGGGACACACTCTTGTTGTTTTATGAGAGAAACTCCAGGTCAAGTGATGTTCACACGAGTCGTCATGGTGCCCTGTTGCCCCCGGTTATCTCTCTGGATGTTGGAGTTGGAGGGCCTCCTCACTCGAGGTCGGTGTGCCCACGGAGCGAACCCTGCAACTTCAGGGCATGGTTGGTGGTTAGGATCACCACGTGGGGTCCTTTTCCCTTAGGAGGGAGGTGGCCATTTGGGCTGCTGATTTCCAGGTTTTTAGATACCGCCAGTATCTTGGCCAGATGTGGCAGTGGGCCAAGCCCCTTAGTGACCGTAGTTTATCCTACCTGGATGGCATTCTTGCATTGTTCCATTTCAAGTGGTCCCAGTTTTTGCACTAATTCTCCAATGGCGATTCACCTTTCACCGGGAATGTAAAGGTCAAAGGGTTTAGCTAAATTAGGGAGTTCCAGGGCAAGGGTCTGAATTGACTGCTCTTTCCATTCTTGAAAGGCCACTTCTGGATTCTATTCAAAAGGATCATCATCTTTTCCTTTCAGTGTTTCATATAGAGGCCCAGCTAGTAGACTGTAGCTAGGGATCCAGAAGCAGCAAACCCTGGCCTCCCCAGGAACCCCTAAGCTGTCTTCTAGTTTTAGAAAGGGGTAAGGCTGAAAATGGTTTCTTCCCTTTCCTGGGATGGGCTTCTCTGACCTTCTGTGAGAATGAAGCCCAGGCAGGTCACCGCAGTCTGTGATATTTGAGCTTTTTCTTGGACAACTTCTATCCTTTATTGGCTTGGTAGTTCAGAGGCCTCCTTAGTAGGGCTGGTGATCAGAATGTCGTCTGCATATTGAAGGAGGGTTTCCTTTTCCAGAGGTAGAACTTTTAGGTCTTTAGCTAAGCTTTCCCCAAAGATGGTGTGGGAATTTTTGCACCCTTGGGGCCAGACGGCCCGGAAGTATTGTTTTAGTTGTATGTTGAGTCCTGCCACTCACAAGCCAAAATTTCTTGTGACTCTGGGACTAATGGAATACAAAAGAAGGCATCATTGAAGACTAATACAGAATACCATGTCCTGGTGGTTGGTAGAATGACCAGCAGGGTGTAGGAATTAGGAGCAACTGGAGGTATATCCTCGGTGGCTTCACTGACTGTCCTGACATCCTTTACCAGGTCCCCAGCAGCCCATGGGGCTCTCGTGGTCAGACCAATCCCAGAATATGGAGCTCACCTGGGCAGGTACCCCACCCCCACCCCAGCCCACGGGGCTCTCGTGGTCAGGCCCCTCCCAGGATACAGAGCTACCCTTGCAGGTACCGTGGCAGGGCTGGGCACACAGGAACCGTGCACATAGCCCTCATTGCAGAGCACCCCCAGCTCACCTGTCGCTCAGAGCTGACACAGAGCACCTCAGAGCAGGACTTGAACTAACAAACAGCAGCTGCGACAGGTCTGTGACCCTGGGCATCACTCCGTGAGGCCTCCCTCCACCTGGTCTTCCAGAGACTTCCACTGCACCCGGGGCACCAGGCCTCTGTCTCCAACCACCACCCACCCCTCCTCTCCCTGACTCCTGGGTTCCTCTCATTAGGAGAGGGTTTTCTTGAAGTTGTCTCCCACTCATGGGCCAGATAAAATGATTAGAAAACAAGCCAAAGCTGCAGCCCCTTGTCTATCCTGACTCTCAGGAGCCCACACCTGTTCCTTGGACCTGGCCGGTTCAGCAAGTTCCATTTTCTGCAACTGTGAGCCCCTGAGGGGTGATGATTGGCTGACCTGGGCAGCCTTACCGTGCCGGCCAGCCCTCCCCAGGTGTGCCTGGGTTGAGATCAATATAAATACCACTCCAGGCAGCAAGAGCCCCTGCAGCCGTGCCTGACGCCATTTTCTCTGCCCTGTCAGCAGTCTCGGGGCTGGGCTGGTGGGAGGGAGTGAGAGGCCACGGCTTTGTGGGTGGCCCAGTGTGAGTGGGGCTCTGCTGGACTTTCTGCAGCAGTTGCCAGGCTGCCACCTGCTAAAGAAGAGGATGTGTCACCCATACCTGCTGCTGGAATTTCTCCCTGGGCAGAGGTGAGGAAGGAAAAAAGCAGTGGGGGCAGGGACAGGACGGGTATCTCAGGCAGGGAAATGGAAATCTTCCAGAAGAGCACCCAGGGCCAGGACCATCCTGGCTGGCCTGCAGGCACCAAGTCGGCCGGCATGCTGTCACTCGTGTGGCTCTATGGCCCTTCCTCTAGGCTTTCAAGTCCTTGTATATATTCAGGTGTTTTACCTGGGACGGGTGGGAATAGTTCAGCAGCAACTGGCCTGGGGCTCAGCTCACGTTTACTCACAGATGCCTCGGCACGGTGCCCCAGCTTTGCAATGAGGACGCTTGTTGCGTGGGGGCTGCTGGCTGAATGGGAGACGATTCCCCACCACTGACCAACTTCAGAATTGTTTACAACTGGAGCAAGTGCCCTGATACGGTTTTCCTCTGTGTAACTGGTGGGTTCTGTGTTTTTTTTCTCTTTTTCGTTTTTGGTTCAAGGTAGATTTTATTCCTCTTTTTTGTATTTACAGATATAAGCATGGAAATAATTTATTCATATAAATACATGTATGTGCAGGGAATAATTGTTTTTTCTGTTTTATTTTTTAAATTTTATTTCTTTTTAATTTTGAATTTTATTTTATATTTTTATACAGCAGGTTCTTATTGGTTATCTATTTTATACATATAAATGTATACATGCCAATCCCAGTCTCTCAACTCCTCCCACCACCACCCCCCCCAACAGCTTTCCCCCCTTGTTGTCCATACGTTTGTTGTCTACATCTGTTGCTCTATTTATGCCTTGCAAAATGGTTAATCTGTACAGTTTTTCTAGGTTCCACATATATGCATGAATATACAAGATTTGTTTTTCTCTTTCTGACTTACTTCACTCTGTATGACAGTCTCTAGATCCATCGACGTCTCTACAAATGACCCAATTTCATTCCTTTTCATGGCTTAGTAATATTCCATTTTATATATGTACCACAGCTTTATGCATTCGTCTGTCTGTGGGCATTTAGGTTGCTTCCATTACCTCGATATTGTAAATAGTGATGCAATGAACATTGCGGTGAATGACTCTTTTTGATTTATGGTTTTGTCTGGGTATATGTCCAGTACTGGGATTGCTGTATCATATGGTAATTCTATTGTTAGTTTCTTAAGAAATTCCATATTGTTCTCCATAATGACTGTATCAATTTATATTCCCAACAATAGTGGAAGAGGGTTCCTTTTCTCCACACCCTTTCCAGCATTTTTTGTTTGTAGATTTTCAATGATGCCTATTCTACCAGGTGTGAGGTGATACCTCATTGTTGAATCCATTTCGTTGAGCAAGGGGTAGCTCTTGTCTATTACATATTTGGCTTATGGAACGGTATCTGTGCTAATTTCAAACTCTGCTTTTATGCAGCACCCCAACTCACCTTCCCCCTTACGCAGGCATAAGTTGGTTTTCTAAACTTGAGACCCTGTTCTGTTTTGTAATTCAGTTCATGTGTAGCCAAGTTCACATTCCGTGTATTAGTGATACCTTATGATGTTTCTTTTTCTGTGTGACTTATTTCACTTAGAATCATCGTGCCTCAATGCACTCATTATGCTGGTACGGGCCTGGTGACATAGATTTCATTGCTGAGTGGTATTCTGTTGTACATAAGTACCGCAACTTCTTTATCCATTATTTGCTCTCTGGGATATTTAACTTGTGCTGTAGAAGAGATTTCTGTAAAAAGAGCCATCCCAAATTTTGGGGTTGCTGTGTCTTTTTGATATTAATTTCCCTAAGCTATAGGACCATAAGTGGAAGTGCCCTAGGCTCTGTTGCTTTGTTTTTTAGATGTTTCAGGAAACACCATACACATCTCCCGAGTGTCTGTTGGCAATTTACATCCCGCCCATCAGCATAACAAGGCTCCCAGTTCTCCATGGCCTGTCCTGCCTTTCTGGGTTTTACACTTTTTTCAGATGGCCCTTTTGACCGGGGGGAAGTGAGACTTCATTGTAGTGCAGATTTCCTTTGCAAGCTTGCTTGGTTGGCCAAAAAGGGCGTATGCGTTTTTTCCTGAATATATTCAGGAAAAAACGCATACGCCCTTTTGGCCAAGTGCATCATTGTGGACGTTCTGCCTCTTTTCCTATGCTTTCAATGCAATTCCAGTCTACCTCCTGAAATCGGTTTCCTGCAATTCTGCCCCGCTTTCAAGTCCTCTTGGCAGCCTTACTTCAGTCTATTTTTGGACGATAGCTGTCATTTATAACTCTGCAGGTTTGTGAATTACAGTGCCCCTGAGCTCCTTTCTTCAACTCGCTTTCTTGTGACCTGGCCGCAACACCGCAGGATGGCTTCAGGCCCTAATCTGGTTCCGGTCCGGCACGCTGAGCCTTTGGTTAATTCCTCTTCCTGGTGGGAAATGAGAGTTAAATTTGCCCGTTCAGACACCTCCAGCTAGCCTCTCATTGGTTCTCGCTATTCCTGTTCATCTTCCGCAGAAATTGCAAACTGGGCCAAACAGGAGGTTAAAGGGACTGACTCTCCAAGTGGGGAGAGTGTTAGTAAGCGTCTGGAATGTTGCACCTGAGTACCAGGGTACGAAAACTGAGACATATTTGAACACGTCTCCCGATCACATGGTTGATCATACTCTAGGTTCCACATGCATGTTTTAGCTGAAGGAAGAATACCTTAAACCTGGGTAGTTGAAACCCGTGAAATGGGTACCATGCAATATGACTTCAAACGGTCTTCATTTGCTCACCGAACCTCTCCAATCCTATCACTGCTGCGTTTATGCCCCTGTACACATGCTTGATTCTCTTTCGGAGACATAGCAATCCATAGGTTTTAAGATACTTACTAGACAGGTACATTCTTAGGCGTTTAATATGCGGTGTTGAGTCCATTTCGTTGAGCAAGGAGTAGCTCTTGTCTATTCCATATTTGGCTTAAGGAACTTTATCTGTGCTCATTTCAATCTCTGGTTTTATGCAGCACCCCAACTCACCTTTACCCTTAAGCAAGCATAAGTTGGTTTTCTAAATTTGAGACCCTGTTCTGTTCTGTAATTCAGTTCCTGTATAGCCAAGTTTACATTCCGTGTATTAGTGATATCTTATGATGTTTCTTTTTCTGTGTGACTTATTTCAGTTAGAATTATCGTACCTGAATCCACTCATTATGCTGCTACGGGCCTGATGACATAGATTTCATTGCTGAGTGATACTGCATTGTACGTAAGTACCACAAGTTCTTTATCCATTTTTCACTTTCTGCGATGTTGAACTTGTACTGTAAACGAGGTTCTTGTAAACAGAGCCGTTCCAAACTTTGGGGTGGCTGTGTCTTTTTGATTTTAATTTCCCTAAGCTATAGGACCATAAGTGGAAGTGCCCTAGGCTCTGTTGCTTTGTTTTTTAGATGTTTCAGGAAACACCATACACTTCTCCCGAGTGGTTGTTGGCAATTTACATCCCGCCCATCAGCATAACAAGGCTCCCAGTTCTCCATGGCCTGTCCTGCCTTTCTGGATTTTACACGTTTTTCAGATGGCCCTTTTGACCGGGGGGAAGTGAGACTTCATTGTACTGCAGATTTCCTTTGCAAGTTTGCTTGGTTGGCCAAAAAGGGCGTATGCGTTTTTTCCTGAATATATTCAGGAAAAAACGCATACGCCCTTTTTGGCCAAGTGCATCATTGTGGACGTTCTGCCTCTTTTCCTATGCTTTCAATGCAATTCCAGTCTACCTCCTGAAATCGGTTTCCTGCAATTCTGCCCCGCTTTCAAGTCCTCTTGGCAGCCTTACTTCAGTCTATTTTTGGACGATAGCTGTCATTTATAACTCTGCAGGTTTGTGAATTACAGTGCCCCTGAGCTCCTTTCTTCAACTCGCTTTCTTCTGACCTGGCCGCAACACCGCAGGATGGCTTCAGGCCCTAATCTGGTTCCGGCACGGCACGCTGAGCCTTTGGTTATTTCCTCTTCCTGGTGGGAAATGAGAGTTAAATTTGCCCGTCCAGACACCTCCAGCTAGTCTCTCATTGGTTCTCGCTATTCCTGTTCATCTTCCGCAGAAATTGCAAACTGGGCCAAACAGGAGGTTAAAGGCGCTGACTTTCCAAGTGGGGAGAGTGTTAGTAAAGCGTCTGGAATGTTGCACCCGAGTACCAGGGTACGAAAATTGAGACATATTTGAACACGTCTCCCGTTCACATGGTTGATCATACTTGGGTTCCACATGCATGTTTTAGCTGAAGGAAGAATACCTTAAACCTGGGTAGTTGAAACCCGTGGAATGGGTACCATGCAATATGACTTCAAAGGGTCTTCATTTGCTCACTGAACCTCTCCAATCCTATCACTGCTGCGTTTATGCCCCTATACACATGCTTGATTCTCTTTCGGAGACATAGCAATCCATAGGTTTTAAGATACTTACTAGTCAGGTACATTCTTAGGCGTTTAATATGCGGTGTTGAGTCCATTTCGTTGAGCAAGGAGTAGCTCTTGTCTATTCCATATTTGGCTTAAGGAACTTTATCTGTGCTCATTTCAATCTCTGGTTTTATGCAGCACCCCAACTCACCTTTCCCCTTAAGAAAGCATAAGTTGGTTTTCTAAATTTGAGACCCTGTTCTGTTCTGTAATTCAGTTCCTGTGTAGCCAAGTTTACATTCCGTGTATTACTGATATCTTATGATGTTTCTTTTTCTGTGTGACTTATTTCAGTTAGAATCATCGTACCTGAATCCACTCATTATGCTGCTAAGGGCCTGATGACATAGATTTCATTGCTGAGTGATACTGCATTGTACGTAAGTACCACAAGTTCTTTATCCATTTTTCACTTTCTGCGATGTTGAACTTGTACTGTAAACGAGGTTCTTGTAAACAGAGCCGTTCGAAACTTTGGGGTGGCTGTGTCTTTTTGATTTTAAATTCCCTAAGCTATAGGACCATAAGTGGAAGTGCCCTAGGCTCTGTTGCTTTGTTTTTTAGATGTTTCAGGAAACACCATACACTTCTCCCGAGTGTTTGTTGGCAATTTACATCCCGCCCTTCAGCATAACAAGGCTCCCAGTTCTCCATGGCCTGTCCTGCCTTTCTGGATTTTACACTTTTTTCAGATGGCCCTTTTGACCGGGGGGAAGTGAGACTTCATTGTAGTGCAGATTTCCTTTGCAAGCTTGCTTGGTTGGCCAAAAAGGGCGTATGCGTTTTTTCCTGAATATATTCAGGAAAAAACGCATACGCCCTTTTTGGCCAAGTGCATCATTGTGGACGTTCTGCCTCTTTTCCTATGCTTTCAATGCAATTCCAGTCTACCTCCTGAAATCGGTTTCCTGCAATTCTGCCCCGCTTTCAAGTCCTCTTGGCAGCCTTACTTCAGTCTATTTTTGGACGATAGCTGTCATTTATAACTCTGCAGGTTTGTGAATTACAGTGCCCCTGAGCTCCTTTCTTCAACTCGCTTTCTTTTGAGCTGGCCGCAACACCGCAGGATGGCTTCAGGCCCTAATATGTTTCCGGCACGGCACGCTGAGCCTTTGGTTATTTCCTCTTCCTGGTGGGAAATGAGAGTTAAATTTGCCCATCCAGACACCTCCAGCTAGCCTCTCATTGGTTCTCGCTATTCCTGTTCATCTTCCGCAGAAATTGCAAACTGGGCCAAACAGAAGGTTAAAGGCGCTGACTTTCCAAGTTGGGAGAGTGTTAGTAAAGCGTCTGGAATGTTGCACCAGAGTACCAGGGGAGGAAAACTGAGACATATTTGAACACGTCTCCCGTTCACATGGTTGATCATACTTGGGTTCCACATGCATGTTTTAGCTGAAGGAAGAATACCTAAAACCTGGGTAGTTGAAACCCGTGGAATGGGTACCATGCAATATGACTTCAAAGGGTTTTCATTTGCCCACCGAACCTCTCCAATCCTATCACTGCTGCGTTTATGCCCCTGTACACATGCTTGATTCTGTTTCGGAGACATAGAAATCCATAGGTTTTAAGATACTTACTAGTCAGGTACATTCTTAGGCGTTTAATATGCGGTATTGAGTCCATTTCGTTGAGCAAGGAGTAGCTCTTGTCTATTCCATATTTGGCTTAAGGAACTTTATCTGTGCTCATTTCAATCTCTGGTTTTATGCAGCACCCCAACTCACCTTTCCCCTAAGCAAGCATAAGTTGGTTTTCTAAATTTGAGACCCTGTTCTGTTCTGTAATACAGTTCCTGTGTAGCCAAGTTTACATTCCGTGTATTACTGATATCTTATGATGTTTCTTTTTCTGTGTGACTTATTTCAGTTAGAATCATCATACCTGAATCCACTCATTGTGCTGCTAAGGGCCTGATGACACAGATTTCATTGCTGAGTGATATTGCTTTGTAAGTAAATACCACAACTTCTTTATCCATTTTTCAATTTCTGCGATGTTGAACTTGTACTGTAAACGAGGTTCTTGTAAACAGAGCCGTTCGAAACTTTGGGGTGGCTGTGTCTTTTTGATTTTAAATTCCCTAAGCTATAGGACCATAAGTGGAAGTGCCCTAGGCTCTGTTGCTTTGTTTTTTAGATGTTTCAGGAAACACCATACACTTCTCCCGAGTGTCTGTTGGCAATTTACATCCCGCCCATCAGCATAACAAGGCTCCCAGTTCTCCATGGCCTGTCCTGCCTTTCTGGATTTTACACTTTTTTCAGATGGCCCTTTTGACCGGGGGGAAGTGAGACTTCATTGTAGTGCAGATTTCCTTTGCAAGCTTGCTTGGTTGGCCAAAAAGGGCGTATGCGTTTTTTCCTGAATATATTCAGGAAAAAACGCATACGCCCTTTTTGGCCAAGTGCATCATTGTGGACGTTCTGCCTCTTTTCCTATGCTTTCAATGCAATTCCAGTCTACCTCCTGAAATCGGTTTCCTGCAATTCTGCCCCGCTTTCAAGTCCTCTTGGCAGCCTTACTTCAGTATATTTTTGGACAATAGCTGTCATTTATAACTCTGCAGGTTTGTGAATTACAGTGCCCCTGAGCTCCTTTCTTCAACTCGCTTTCTTGTGACCTGGCCGCAACACCGCAGGATGTCTTCAGGCCCTAATCTGGTTCTGGCACGGCACGCTGAGCCTTTGGTTAATTCCTCTTCCTGGTGGGAAATGAGAGTTAAATTTGCCCATCCAGACACCTCCAGCTAGTCTCTCATTGGTTCTCGCTATTCCTGTTCATCTTCCACAGAAATTGCAAACTGGGCGAAACAGGAGGTTAAAGGGACTGACTCTCCAAGTGGGGAGAGTGTTAGTAAAGCGTCTGGAATGTTGCACCCGAGTACCAGGGGAGGAAAACTGAGACATATTTGAACACGTCTCCCGATGACATGGTTGATCATACTCTAGGTCCCACATGCATGTTTTAGCTGAAGGAAGAATACCTTAAACCTGGGTAGTTGAAACCCGTGGAATGGGTACCATGCAATATGACTTCAAAGGGTCTTCATTTGCTCACCGAACCTCTCCAATCCTATCACTGCTGCGTTTATGCCCCTGTACACATGCTTGATTCTCTTTCGGAGACATAGCAATCCATAGGTTTTAAGATACTTACTAGTCAGGTACATTCTTAGGCGTTTAATATGGGGTGTTGAGTCCATTTCGTTGAGCAAGGAGTAGCTCTTGTCTATTCCATATTTGGCTTAAGGAACTTTATCTGTGCTCATTTCAATCTCTGGTTTTATGCAGCACCCCAACTCACCTTTCCCCTTAAGCAAGCATAAGTTGGTTTTCTAAATTTGAGACCCTGTTCTGTTCTGTAATTCAGTTCCTGTGTAGCCAAGTTTACATTCCGTGTATTAGTGATATCTTATGATGTTTCTTTTTCTGTGTGACTTATTTCAGTTAGAATCATCGTACCTGAATCCACTCATTATGCTGCTACGGGCCTGATGACATAGATTTCATTGCTGAGTGATACTGCATTGTACGTAAGTACCACAAGTTCTTTATCCATTTTTCACTTTCTGCGATGTTGAACTTGTACTGTAAACGAGGTTCTTGTAAACAGAGCCGTTCCAAACTTTGGGGTGGCTGTGTCTTTTTGAATTTAATTTCCCTAAGCTATAGGACCATAAGTGGAAGTGCCCTAGGCTCTATTGCTTTGTTTTTTAGATGTTTCAGGAAACACCATACACTTCTCCCGAGTGGTTGTTCGCAATTTACATCCCGCCCTTCAGCATAACAAGGCTCCCAGTTCTCCATGGCCTGTCCTGCCTTTCTGGATTTTACACTTTTTTCAGATGGCCCTTTTGACCAGGGGGAAGTGAGACTTCATTGTAGTGCAGATTTCCTTTGCAAGCTTGCTTGGTTGGCCAAAAAGGGCGTATGCGTTTTTTCCTGAATATATTAAGGAAAAAACGCATACGCCCTTTTTGTCCAAGTGCATCATTGTGGACGTTCTGCCTCTTTTCCTATGCTTTCAATGCAATTCCAGTCTACCTCCTGAAATCGGTTTCCTGCAATTCTGCCCCGCTTTCAAGTCCTCTTGGCAGCCTTACTTCAGTATATTTTTGGACGATAGCTGTCATTTATAAGTCTGCAGGTTTGTGAATTACAGTGCCCCTGAGCTCCTTTGTTCAACTCGCTTTCCTGTGAGCTAGCTGCAACACCGCAGGATGGCTTCAGGCCCTAATCTGGTTCCGGCACGGCACGCTGAGCCTTTGGTTATTTCCTCTTCCTGGTGGGAAATGAGAGTTAAATTTGCCCGTCCAGACACCTCCAGCTAGTCTCTCATTGGTTCTCGCTATTCCTGTTCATCTTCCGCAGAAATTGCAAACTGGGCCAAACAGGAGGTTAAAGGCGCTGACTCTCCAAGTGGGGAGAGTGTTAGTAAAGCGTCTGGAATGTTGCACCCGAGTACCAGGGGAGGAAAACTGAGACATATTTGAACACGTCTCCCGATCACACGGTTGATCATACTCTGGGTTCCACATGCATGTTTTAGCTGAAGGAAGAATACCTAAAACCTGGGTAGTTGAAACCCGTGGAATGGGTACCATGCAATATGACTTCAAAGGGTCTTCATTTGCTCACCGAACCTCTCCAATCCTATCACTGCTGCGTTTATGCCCCTGTACACATGCTTGATTCTCTTTCGGAGACATAGCAATCTATAGGTTTTAAGATACTTACTAGTCAGTTACATTCTTAGGCGTTTAATATGCGGTGTTGAGTCCATTTCGTTGAGCAAGGAGTAGCTCTTGTCTATTCCATATTTGGCTTAAGGAACTTTATCTGTGCTCATTTCAATCTCTGGTTTTATGCAGCACCCCAACTCACCTTTCCCCTTAAGCAAGCATAAGTTGGTTTTCTAAATTTGAGAACCTGTTCTGTTCTATAATTCAGTTCCTGTGTAGCCAAGTTTACATTCCGTGTATTACTGATATCTTATGATGTTTCTTTTTCTGTGTGACTTATTTCAGTTAGAATCATCATACCTGAATCCACTCATTGTGCTGCTAAGTGCCTGATGACACAGATTTCATTGCTGAGTGATATTGCTTTGTAAGTAAATACCGCAACTTCTTTATCCATTTTTCACTTTCTGCGATGTTGAACTTGTACTGTAAACGAGGTTCTTGTAAACAGAGCCGTTCCAAACTTTGGGGTGGCTGTGTCTTTTTGATTTTAATTTCCCTAAGCTATAGGACCATAAGTGGAAGTGCCCTAGGTTCTGTTGCTTTGTTTTTTAGATGTTTCAGGAAACACCATACACTTCTCCCGAGTGGTTGTTGGAAATTTACATCCCGCCCATCAGCATAACAAGGCTCCCAGTTCTCCATGGCCTGTCCTGCCTTTCTGGATTTTACACTTTTTTCAGATAGCCCTTTTGACCGGGGGGAAGTGAGACTTCATTGTAGTGCAGATTTCCTTTGCAAGCTTGCTTGGTTGGCCAAAAAGGGCGTATGCGTTTTTTCTTGAATATATTCAGGAAAAAACGCATACGCCCTTTTTGGCCAAGTGCATCATTGTGGACGTTCTGCCTCTTTTCCTATGCTTGCAATGCAATTCCAGTCTACCTCCTGAAATCGGTTTCCTGCAATTCTGCCCCGCTTTCAAGTCCTCTTGGCAGCCTTACTTCAGTCTATTTTTGGACGATAGCTGTCATTTATAACTCTGCAGGTTTGTGAATTACAGTGCCCCTGAGCTCCTTTCTTCAACTCGCTTTCTTGTGAGCTGGCCAAAACACCCAGGATGGCTTCAGGCCCTAATCTGGTTCCGGCACGTCACGCTGAGCCTTTGGTTAATTCCTCTTCCTGGTGGGAAATGAGAGTTAAATTTGCCCGTCCAGACACCTCCAGCTAGTCTCTCATTGGTTCTCGCTATTCCTGTTCATCTTCCGCAGAAATTGCAAACTGGGCCAAACAGGAGGTTAAAGGGACTGACTCTCCAAGTGGGGAGAGTGTTAGTAAAGCGTCTGGAATGTTGCACCCGAGTACCAGGGTACGAAAACTGAGACATATTTGAACACGTCTCCCGATCACATGGTTGATCATACTCTAGGTTCCACATGCATGTTTTAGCTGAAGGAAGAATACCTAAAACCTGGGTAGTTGAAACCCGTGGAATGGGTACCATGCAATATGACTTCAAAGGGTCTTCATTTGCTCACCGAACCTCTCCAATCCTATCACTGCTGCGTTTATGCCCCTGTACACATGCTTGATTCTCTTTCGGAGACAGCAATCCATAGGTTTTAAGATACTTACTAGTCAGGTACATTCTTAGGCGTTTAATATGCGGTGTTGAGTCCATTTCGTTGAGCAAGGAGTAGCTCTTGTCTATTCCATATTTGGCTTAAGGAACTTTATCTGTGCTCATTTCAATCTCTGGTTTTATGCAGCACCCCAACTCACCTTTCCCCTTAAGCAAGCATAAGTTGGTTTTCTAAATTTGAGACCCTGTTCTGTTCTGTAATTCAGTTCCTGTGTAGTCAAGTTTCCATTCCGTGTATTACTGATATCTTATGATGTTTCTTTTTCTGTGTGACTTATTTCAGTTAGAATCATCATACCTGAATCCACTCATTGTGCTGCTAAGGGCCTGATGACACAGATTTCATTGCTGAGTGATATTGCTTTGTAAGTAAATACCACAACTTCTTTATCCATTTTTCAATTTCTGCGATGTTGAACTTGTACTGTAAACGAGGTTCTTGTAAACAGAGCCGTTCCAAACTTTGGGGTGGCTGTGTCTTTTTGATTTTAAATTCCCTAAGCTATAGGACCATAAGTGGAAGTGCCCTAGGCTCTGTTGCTTTGTTTTTTAGATGTTTCAGGAAACACCATACACTTCTCCCGAGTGGTTGTTGGCAATTTACATCCCGCCCATCAGCATAACAAGGCTCCCAGTTCTCCATGGCCTGTCCTGCCTTTCTGGATTTTACACTTTTTTCAGATAGCCCTTTTGACCGGGGGGAAGTGAGACTTCATTGTAGTGCAGATTTCCTTTGCAAGCTTGCTTGGTTGGCCAAAAAGGGCGTATGCGTTTTTTCCTGAATATATTCAGGAAAAAACGCATACGCCCTTTTTGGCCAAGTGCATCATTGTGGACGTTCTGCCTCTTTTCCTATGCTTTCAATGCAATTCCAGTCTACCTCCTGAAATCGGTTTCCTGCAATTCTGCCCCGCTTTCAAGTCCTCTTGGCAGCCTTACTTCAGTCTATTTTTGGACGATAGCTGTCATTTATAACTCTGCAGGTTTGTGAATTACAGTGCCCCTGAGCTCCTTTCTTCAACTCGCTTTCTTGTGACCTGGCCGCAACACCGCAGGATGTCTTCAGGCCCTAATCTGGTTCTGGCATGGCACGCTGAGCCTTTGGTTAATTCCTCTTCCTGGTGGGAAATGAGAGTTAAATTTGCCCATCCAGACACCTCCAGCTAGCCTCTCATTGGTTCTCGCTATTCCTGTTCATCTTCCACAGAAATTGCAAACTGGGCCAAACAGGAGGTTAAAGGGACTGACTCTCCAAGTGGGGAGAGTGTTAGTAAAGCGTCTGGAATGTTGCACCCGAGTACCAGGGTACGAAAACTGAGACATATTTGAACACGTCTCCCATTCACATGGTTGATCATACTTGGGTTCCACATGCATGTTTTAGCTGAAGGAAGAATACCTTAAACCTGTGTATTTGAAACCCGTGGAATGGGTACCATGCAATATGACTTCAAAGGGTCTTCATTTGCTCACCGAACCTCTCCAATCCTATCACTGCTGCGTTTATGCCCCTGTACACATGCTTGATTCTCTTTCGGAGACATAGCAATCCATAGGTTTTAAGATACTTACTAGTCAGGTACATTCTTAGGCGTTTAATATGCGGTGTTGAGTCCATTTCGTTGAGCAAGGAGTAGCTCTTGTCTATTCCATATTTGGCTTAAGGAACTTTATCTGTGCTCATTTCAATCTCTGGTTTTATGCAGCACCCCAACTCACCTTTCCCCTTAAGCAAGCATAAGATGGTTTTCTAAATTTGAGACCCTGTTCTGTTCTGTAATTCAGTTCCTGTGTAGCCAAGTTTACATTCCGTGTATTACTGATATCTTATGATGTTTCTTTTTCTGTGTGACTTATTTCAGTTAGAATCATCATATCTGAATCCACTCATTGTGCTGCTAAGGGCCTGATGACACAGATTTCATTGCTGAGTGATATTGCTTTGTAAGTAAATACCACAACTTCTTTATCCATTTTTCACTTTCTGCGATGTTGAACTTGTACTGTAAACGAGGTTCTTGTAAACAGAGCCGTTCGAAACTTTGGGGTGGCTGTGTCTTTTTGATTTTAAATTCCCTAAGCTATAGGACCATAAGTGGAAGTGCCCTAGGCTCTGTTGCTTTGTTTTTTAGATGTTTCAGGAAACACCATACACTTCTCCCGAGTGGTTGTTGGCAATTTACATCCCGCCCATCAGCATAACAAGGCTCCCAGTTCTCCATGGCCTGTCCTGCCTTTCTGGATTTTACACTTTTTTCAGATAGCCCTTTTGACCGGGGGGAAGTGAGACTTCATTGTAGTGCAGATTTCCTTTGCAAGCTTGCTTGGTTGGCCAAAAAGGGCGTATGCGTTTTTTCCTGAATATATTCAGGAAAAAACGCATACGCCCTTTTTGGCCAAGTGCATCATTGTGGACGTTCTGCCTCTTTTCCTATGCTTTCAATGCAATTCCAGTCTACCTCCTGAAATCGGTTTCCTGCAATTCTGCCCCGCTTTCAAGTCCTCTTGGCAACCTTACTTCAGTATATTTTTGGACGATAGCTGTCATTTATAAGTCTGCAGGTTTGTGAATTACAGTGCCCCTGAGCTCCTTTGTTCAACTCGCTTTCTTGTGAGCTAGCTGCAACACCGCATGATGGCTTCAGGCCCTAATCTGGTTCCGTCACGGAACGCTGAGCCTTTGGTTAATTCCTCTTCCTGGTGGGAAATGAGAGTTAAATTTGCCCGTCCAGACACCTCCAGCTAGCCTCTCATTGGTTCTCGCTATTCCTGTTCATCTTCCGCAGAAATTGCAAACTGGGCGAAACAGGAGGTTAAAGGCGCTGACTCTCCAAGTGGGGAGAGTGTTAGTAAAGAGTCTGGAATGTTGCACCCGAGTACCAGGGGAGGAAAACTGAGACATATTTGAACACGTCTCCCGATCACATGGTTGATCATACTCTGGGTTCCACATGCATGTTTTAGCTGAAGGAAGAATACCTTAAACCTGGAGAGTTGAGACCCGTGGAATGGGTACCATGCAATATGACTTCAAAGGGTCTTCATTTGCTCACCGAACCTCTCCAATCCTATCACTGCTGCGTTTATGCCCCTGTACACATGCTTGATTCTCTTTCGGAGACATAGCAATCCATAGGTTTTAAGATACTTACTAGTCAGGTACATTCTTAGGCGTTTAATATGCGATGTTGAGTCCATTTCATTGAGCAAGGAGTAGCTCTTGTCTATTCCATATTTGGCTTAAAGAACTTTATCTGTGCTCATTTCAATCTCTGGTTTTATGCAGCACCCCAACTCACCTTTACCCTTAAGCAAGCATAAGTTGGTTTTCTAAATTTGAGACCCTGTTCTGTTCTGTAATTCAGTTCCTGTGTAGCCAAGTTTACATTCCGTGTATTACTGATATCTTATGATGTTTCTTTTTCTGTGTGACTTATTTCAGTTAGAATCATCATACCTGAATCCACTCATTGTGCTGCTAAGGGCCTGATGACACAGATTTCATTGCTGAGTGATATTGCTTTGTAAGTAAATACCACAACTTCTTTATCCATTTTTCACTTTCTGCGATGTTGAACTTGTACTGTAAACGAGGTTCTTGTAAACAGAGCCGTCCCAAACTTTGGGGTGGCTGTGTCTTTTTGATTTTAATTTCCCTAAGCTATAGGACCATAAGTGGAAGTGCCCTAGGTTCTGTTGCTTTGTTTTTTAGATGTTTCAGGAAACACCATACTCTTCTCCCGAGTGGTTGTTGGCAATTTACATCCCGCCCATCAGCATAACAAGGCTCCCAGTTCTCCATGGCCTTTCCTGCCTTTCTGGATTTTACACTTTTTTCAGATGGCCCTTTTGACCGGGGGGAAGTGAGACTTCATTGTAGTGCAGATTTCCTTTGCAAGCTTGCTTGGTTGGCCAAAAAGGGCGTATGCGTTTTTTCCTGAATATATTCAGGAAAAAACGCATACGCCCTTTTTGGCCAAGTGCATCATTGTGGACGTTCTGCCTCTTTTCCTATGCTTTCAATGCAATTCCAGTCTACCTCCTGAAATCGGTATCCTGCAATTCTGCCCCGCTTTCAAGTCCTCTTGGCAGCCTTACTTCAGTCTATTTTTGGACGATAGCTGTCATTTATAACTCTGCAGGTTTGTGAATTACAGTGCCCCTGAGCTCCTTTCTTCAACTTGCTTTCTTGTGACCTGGCCGCAACACCGCAGGATGGCTTCAGGCCCTAATCTGGTTCCGGCACGGCACGCTGAGCCTTTGGTTATTTCCTCTTCCTGGTGGGAAATGAGAGTTAAATTTGCCCGTCCAGACACCTCCAGCTAGTCTCTCATTGGTTCTCGCTATTCCTGTTCATCTTCCGCAGAATTTGCAAACTGGGCCAAACAGGAGGTTAAAGGCGCTGACTCTCCAAGTGGGGAGAGTGTTAGTAAAGCATCTGGAATGTTGCACCCGAGTACCAGGGGAGGAAAACTGAGACATATTTGAACACGTCTCCCGTTCACATGGTTGATCATACTTGGGTTCCACATGCATGTTTTAGCTGAAGGAAGAATACCTTAAACATGGAGAGTTAAGACCCGTGTAATGGGTACCATGCAATATGACTTCAAAGGGTCTTCATTTGCTCACCGAACCTCTCCAATCCTATCACTGCTGCGTTTATGCCCCTGTACACATGCTTGATTCTCTTTCGGAGACATAGCGATCCATAGGTTTTAAGATACTTACTAGTCAGGTACATTCTTAGGCGTTTAATATGCGGTGTTGAGTCCATTTCGTTGAGCAAGGAGTAGCTCTTGTCTATTCCATATTTGACTTAAGGAACTTTATCTGTGCTCATTTCAATCTCTGGTTTTATGCAGCACCCCAACTCACCTTTCCCCTTAAGCAAGCATAAGTTGGTTTTCTAAATTTGAGACCCTGTTCTGTTCTGTAATTCAGTTCCTGTGTAGCCAAGTTTACATTCCATGTATTACTGATATCTTATGATGTTTCTTTTTCTGCGTGACTTATTTCAGTTAGAATCATCGTACCTGAATCCACTCATTGTGCTGCTAAGGGCCTGATGACACAGATTTCATTGCTGAGTGATATTGCTTTGTAAGTAAATACCACAACTTCTTTATCCATTTTTCACTTTCTGCGATGTTGAACTTGTACTGTAAACGAGGTTCTTGTAAACAGAGCCGTTCCAAACTTTGGGGTGGCTGTGTCTTTTTGATTTTAATTTCCCTAAGCTATAGGACCATAAGTGGAAGTGCCCTAGGTTCTGTTGCTTTGTTTTTTAGATGTTTCAGGAAACACCATACACTTCTCCCGAGTGGTTGTTGGCAATTTACATCCCGCCCATCAGCATAACAAGGCTCCCAGTTCTCCATGGCCTGTCCTGCCTTTCTGGATTTTACACTTTTTTCAGATGGCCCTTTTGACTGGGGGGAAGTGAGACTTCATTGTAGTGCAGATTTCCTTTGCAAGCTTGCTTGGTTGGCCAAAAAGGGCGTATGCGTTTTTTCCTGAATATATTCAGGAAAAAACGCATACGCCCTTTTTGGCCAAGTGCATCATTGTGGACGTTCTGCCTCTTTTCCTATGCTTTCAATGCAATTCCAGTCTACCTCCTGAAATCGGTTTCCTGCAATTCTGCCCCGCTTTCAAGTCCTCTGGGCAGCCTTACTTCAGTCTATTTTTGGACGATAGCTGTCATTTATAACTCTGCAGGTTTGTGAATTACAGTGCCCCTGAGCTCCTTTCTTCAACTCGCTTTCTTGTGACCTGGCCGCAACACCGCAGGATGTCTTCAGGCCCTAATCTGGTTCCGGCACGGCATGCTGAGCCTTTGGTTATTTCCTCTTCCTGGTGGGAAATGAGAGTTAAATTTGCCCGTCCAGACACCTCCAGCTAGTCTCTCATTGGTTCTCGCTATTCCTGTTCATCTTCCGCAGAAATTGCAAACTGGGCCAAACAGGAGGTTAAAGGCGCTGACTTTCCAAGTGGGGAGAGTGTTAGTAAAGCGTCTGGAATGTTGCACCCGAGTACCAGGGGAGGAAAACTGAGACATATTTGAACACGTCTCCCGTTCACATGGTTGATCATACTTGGGTTCCACATGCATGTTTTAGCTGAAGGAAGAATACCTTAAACCTGTGTATTTGAAACCCGTGGAATGGGTACCATGCAATATGACTTCAAAGGGTCTTCATTTGCTCACCGAACCTCTCCAATCCTATCACTGCTGCGTTTATGCCCCTGTACACATGCTTGATTCTCTTTCGGAGACATAGCAATCCATAGGTTTTAAGATACTTACTAGTCAGGTACATTCTTAGGCGTTTAATATGGGGTGTTGAGTCCATTTCGTTGAGCAAGGAGTAGCTCTTGTCTATTCCATATTTGGCTTAAGGAACTTTATCTGTGCTCATTTCAATCTCTGGTTTTATGCAGCACCCCAACTCACCTTTCCCCTTAAGCAAGCATAAGTTGGTTTTCTAAATTTGAGACCCTGTTCTGTTCTGTAATTCAGTTCCTGTGTAGCCAAGTTTACATTCCGTGTATTACTGATATCTTATGATGTTTCTTTTTCTGTGTGACTTATTTCAGTTAGAATCATCATACCTGAATCCAGTCATTGTGCTGCTAAGGGCCTGATGACATAGATTTCATTGCTGAGTGATACTGCATTGTACGTAAGTACCACAAGTTCTTTATCCATTTTTCACTTTCTGCGATGTTGAACTTGTACTGTAAACGAGGTTCTTGTAAACAGAGCCATTCCAAACTTTGGGGTGGCTGTGTCTTTTTGATTTTAATTTCCCTAAGCTATAGGACCATAAGTGGAAGTGCCCTAGGCTCTGTTGCTTTGTTTTTTAGATGTTTCAGGAAACACCATACACTTCTCCCAAGTGTCTGTTGGCAATTTACATCCCGCCCATCAGCATAACAAGGCTCCCAGTTCTCAATGGCCTGTTGCCTTTGTGGATTTTACACTTTTTTCAGATGGCCCTTTTGACCGGGGGGAAGTGAGACTTCATTGTAGTGCAGATTTCCTTTGCAAGCTTGCTTGGTTGGCCAAAAAGGGCGTATGCGTTTTTTCCTGAATATATTCAGGAAAAAACGCATACGCCCTTTTTGGCCAAGTGCATCATTGTGGACGTTCTGCCTCTTTTCCTATGCTTTCAATGCAATTCCAGTCTACCTCCTGAAATCGGTTTCCTGCAATTCTGCCCCGCTTTCAAGTCCTCTTGGCAGCCTTACTTCAGTCTATTTTTGGACGATAGCTGTCATTTATAACTCTGCAGGTTTGTGAATTACAGTGCCCCTGAGCTCCTTTCTTCAACTCGCTTTCTTGTGACCTGGCCGCAACACCGCAGGATGTCTTCAGGCCCTAATCTGGTTCCGGCACAGCATGCTGAGCCTTTGGTTATTTCCTCTTCCTGGTGGGAAATGAGAGTTAAATTTGCCCGTCCAGACACCTCCAGCTAGTCTCTCATTGGTTCTCGCTATTCCTGTTCATCTTCCACAGAAATTGCAAACTGTGCCAAACAGGAGGTTAAAGGGACTGACTCTCCAAGTGGGGAGAGTGTTAGTAAAGCGTCTGGAATGTTGCACCCGAGTACCAGGGTACGAAAACTGAGACATATTTGAACACGTCTCCCGATCACATGGTTGATCATACTCTAGGTCCCACATGCATGTTTTAGCTGAAGGAAGAATACCTTAAACCTGGGTAGTTGAAACCCGTGGAATGGGTACCATGCAATATGACTTCAAAGGGTCTTCATTTGCTCACCGAACCTCTCCAATCCTATCACTGCTGCGTTTATGCCCCTGTACACATGCTTGATTCTCTTTCGGAGACATAGCAATCCATAGGTTTTAAGATACTTACTAGTCAGGTACATTCTTAGGCGTTTAATATGCGGTGTTGAGTCCATTTCGTTGAGCAAGGAGTAGCTCTTGTCTATTCCATATTTGGCTTAAGGAACTTTATCTGTGCTCATTTCAATCTCTGGTTTTATGCAGCACCCCAACTCACCTTTACCCTTAAGCAAGCATAAGTTGGTTTCCTAATTTTGAGACCCTGTTCTGTTCTGTAATTCAGTTCCTGTGTAGCCAAGTTTACATTCCGGGTATTAGTGATATCTTATGATGTTTCTTTTTCTGTTTGACTTATTTCAGTTAGAATCATCGTACCTGAATCCACTCATTATGCTGCTACGGGCCTGATGACATAGATTTCATTGCTGAGTGATACTGCATTGTACGTAAGTACCACAAGTTCTTTATCCATTTTTCACTTTCTGCGATGTTGAACTTGTACTGTAAACGAGGTTCTTGTAAACAGAGCCGTTCCAAACTTTGGGGTGGCTGTGTCTTTTTGAATTTAATTTCCCTAAGCTATAGGACCATAAGTGGAAGTGCCCTAGGCTCTGTTGCTTTGTTTTTTAGATGTTTCAGGAAACACCATACACTTCTCCCGAGTGGTTGTTGGCAATTTACATCCCGCCCATCAGCATAACAAGGCTCCCAGTTCTCCATGGCCTGTCCTGCCTTTCTGGATTTTACACTTTTTTCAGATGGCCCTTTTGACCGGGGGGAAGTGAGACTTCATTGTAGTGCAGATTTCCTTTGCAAGCTTGCTTGGTTGGCCAAAAAGGGCGTATGCGTTTTTT
Organism: Delphinus delphis; assembly: GCF_949987515.2. Taxonomy (NCBI): domain Eukaryota; kingdom Metazoa; phylum Chordata; class Mammalia; order Artiodactyla; family Delphinidae; genus Delphinus; species Delphinus delphis. The sequence continues at coordinate 1,143,520 of NW_027192714.1, forward strand.
CCTGAATATATTCAGGAAAAAACGCATACGCCCTTTTTGGCCAAGTGCATCATTGTGGACGTTCTGCCTCTTTTCCTATGCTTTCAATGCAATTCCAGTCTACCTCCTGAAATCGGTTTCCTGCAATTCTGCCCCGCTTTCAAGTCCTCTTGGCAGCCTTACTTCAGTCTATTTTTGGACGATAGCTGTCATTTATAACTCTGCAGGTTTGTGAATTACAGTGCCCCTGAGCTCCTTTCTTCAACTCGCTTTCTTGTGACCTGGCCGCAACACCGCAGGATGTCTTCAGGCCCTAATCTGGTTCCGGCACAGCATGCTGAGCCTTTGGTTATTTCCTCTTCCTGGTGGGAAATGAGAGTTAAATTTGCCCGTCCAGACACCTCCAGCTAGTCTCTCATTGGTTCTCGCTATTCCTGTTCATCTTCCGCAGAAATTGCAAACTGGGCCAAACAGGAGGTTAAAGGCGCTGACTTTCCAAGTGGGGAGAGTGTTAGTAAAGCGTCTGGAATGTTGCACCCGAGTACCAGGGGAGGAAAACTGAGACATATTTGAACACATCTCCCGTTCACATGGTTGATCATACTTGGGTTCCACATGCATGTTTTAGCTGAAGGAAGAATACCTTAAACCTGTGTATTTGAAACCCGTGGAATGGGTACCATGCAATATGACTTCAAAGGGTCTTCATTTGCTCACCGAACCTCTCCAATGCTATCACTGCTGCGTTTATGCCCCTGTACACATGCTTGATTCTCTTTCGGAGACATAGCAATCCATAGGTTTTAAGATACTTACTAGTCAGGTACATTCTTAGGCGTTTAATATGCGGTGTTGAGTCCATTTCGTTGAGCAAGGAGTAGCTCTTGTCTATTCCATATTTGGCTTAAGGAACTTTATCTGTGCTCATTTCAATCTCTGGTTTTATGCAGCACCCCAACTCACCTTTACCCTTAAGCAAGCATAAGTTGGTTTTCTAAATTTGAGACCCTGTTCTGTTCTGTAATTCAGTTCCTGTGTAGCCAAGTTTACATTCCGTGTATTACTGATATCTTATGATGTTTCTTTTTCTGTGTGACTTATTTCAGTTAGAATCATCATACCTGAATCCACTCATTGTGCTGCTAAGGGCCTGATGACACAGATTTCATTGCTGAGTGATATTGCTTTGTAAGTAAATACCACAACTTCTTTATCCATTTTTCAATTTCTGCGATGTTGAACTAGTGTTTTAAACGAGGTTCTTGTAAACAGAGCCGTTCCAAACTTTGGGGTGGCTGTGTCTTTTTGATTTTAAATTCCCTAAGCTATAGGACCATAAGTGGAAGTGCCCTAGGCTCTGTTGCTTTGTTTTTTAGATGTTTCAGGAAACACCATACACTTCTCCCGAGTGGTTGTTCGCAATTTACATCCCGCCCTTCAGCATAACAAGGCTCCCAGTTTTCCATGGCCTGTCCTGCCTTTCTGGATTTTACACTTTTTTCAGATGGCCCTTTTGACCTGGGGGAAGTGAGACTTCATTGTAGTGCAGATTTCCTTTGCAAGCTTGCTTGGTTGGCCAAAAAGGGCGTATGCGTTTTTTCCTGAATATATTCAGGAAAAAACGCATACGCCCTTTTTGTCCAAGTGCATCATTGTGGACGTTCTGCCTCTTTTCCTATGCTTTCAATGCAATTCCAGTCTACCTCCTGAAATCGGTTTCCTGCAATTCTGCCCCGCTTTCAAGTCCTCTTGGCAGCCTTACTTCAGTATATTTTTGGACGATAGCTGTCATTTATAACTCTGCAGGTTTGTGAATTACAGTGCCCCTGAGCTCCTTTGTTCAACTCGCTTTCTTGTGAGCTAGCTGCAACACCGCATGATGGCTTCAGGCCCTAATCTGGTTCCGTCACGGAACGCTGAGCCTTTGGTTAATTCCTCTTCCTGGTGGGAAATGAGAGTTAAATTTGCCCGTCCAGACACCTCCAGCTAGCCTCTCATTGGTTCTCGCTACTCCTGTTCATCTTCCGCAGAAATTGCAAACTGGGCGAAACAGGAGGTTAAAGGCGCTGACTCTCCAAGTGGGGAGAGTGTTAGTAAAGCGTCTGGAATGTTGCACCCGAGTACCAGGGGAGGAAAACTGAGACATATTTGAACACGTCTCCCGATCACACGGTTGATCATACTCTGGGTTCCACATGCATGTTTTAGCTGAAGGAAGAATACCTTAAACCTGGAGAGTTGAGACCCGTGTAATGGGTACCATGCAATATGACTTCAAAGGGTCTTCATTTGCTCACCGAACCTCTCCAATCCTATCACTGCTGCGTTTATGCCCCTGTACACACGCTTGATTCTCTTTTGGAGACATAGCAATCCATAGGTTTTAAGATACTTACTAGTCAGGTACATTCTTAGGCGTTTAATATGGGGTTTTGAGTCCATTTCGTTGAGCAAGGAGTAGCTCTTGTCTATTCCATATTTGGCTTAAGGAACTTTATCTGTGCTCATTTCAATCTCTGGTTTTATGCAGCACCCCAACTCACCTTCCCCCTTAAGCAAGCATAAGTTGGTTTTCTAAACTTGAGACACTGTTCTGTTTTGTAATTCAGTTCATGTGTAGCCAAGTTCACATTCTGTGTGTTAGTGATACCTTATGATGTTTCTTTTCTGTGTGACTTATTTCAGTTCGAATCATCATACCTGCATCCACTCATTATGCTGCTACGGGCCTGATGACATAGATTTCATTGCTGAGTGATATTGCATTGTACGTAAGTACCACAAGTTCTTTATCCATTTTTCACTTTCTGCGATATTGAACTTGTACTGTAAACGAGGTTCTTGTAAACAGAGCCGTCCCAAACTTTGGGGTGGCTGTGTCTTTTTGATTTTAATTTCCCTAAGCTATAGGACCATAAGTGGAAGTGCCGTAGGCTCTGTTGCTTTGTTTTTTAGATGTTTCAGGAAACACCATACACTTCTCCAGAGTGGCTGTTGGCAATTTACATCCCGCCCATCAGCATAAGAAGGCTCCCAGTTCTCCATGGCCTGTCGTGCCTTTATGGATTTTACACTTTTTTCAGATGGCCCTTTTGACCGGGGGGAAGTGAGACTTCATTGTAGTGCAGATTTCCTTTGCAAGCTTGCTTGGTTGGCCAAAAAGGGCGTATGCGTTTTTTCCTGAATATATTCAGGAAAAAACGCATACGCCCTTTTTGGCCAAGTGCATCATTGTCGAGTTTCTGACTCTCTTCATATGTTTTCAATGCAATTCCAGTCTACCTCCTGAAATCGGTTTCCTGCAATTCTGCCTTGCTTTCAATGCCTCTTCATAGCCTTACCTCAATATATTTTTTAAAAATAGTTGGCCTTTATAACTCTGCAGGGTTTTGAATTGCAGTGGCCCTTAGCTCCATTTTTTAGCTCTTATTTTTGTGGTATTGCCCCATAACCAAAGGATTCCTTGAAGCCCTATTTTTCTTCTGGGGCACCTGCTGTGCCTTTGGTTAATTCTTCTTACTGATGTGATATTAGAGTGACATGTGCCCATTGAAACCGCTACAGCTAGTTTCTCACTGGTTCCCCCTATTCCCATTCATCCTCTGCACTAACTGCAGACTGTGCGATACCAGAACTTAAAGGCATTGACTCCATGTGGGGATGTTGTTAGTAAAGCGGCTGGAATGTCGATCCGGAGCCCCAGGAGAGGAAAAATGAGGTGCGTTTTAGAAACCTTTCCCGATCATATGGTATACCAGTCGCTGGGTTTCCCAAGCATGGTTTAGCTGTAGGAAGATTCCCTTCAACCTGGAGTGTTGGGACCCTTGGACTGAGTAGCATGAAGTATTGCATTAAACTTTCGGCAGTTGCTCACCAAAGCTCACCAATCCTGTCAGCCCCAAGTGTCCAGCCTTATGTCTTATCCAGCTGTGGGTTTATATGTGGTCAATCCAGGTTGCATCACAGCCCCTGAGCGAATTTTGTAAGAATTTTTCTCTCTTTCATTGTTTCAGCGTTTTGTTTTTAAAATTTATTTCTATAATGGGGTTTAGCTCCTTTTCACTGCTGTGTTTGTGCCGCTCTGCACACACTTGATTCCCTTATGGAGATATATCAATACATGGGTTTTAAGATTCTTATTCCTCAGATATATTTCTCTGCGGTGTATAGGGTGTGTTGAGGCCTGTTCATTGAGCAAGGTGTAGATCTTGTCTAATACCTATTTGGTTTATTGAACGGTATCTGTGCTAATTTCAAACTCTGGTTTTATGCATCACCCCACCTCTCCTTTCCCCTTAAGCTGACATAAGTGTGTTTTCTAAATGTGAGACACTGTTCTGTTCTGTAATTCATTTCTTGTGCAGCCATATTTACCCTCCCTCTATAAGTGATATCTTATGATATGTTTCTTTTTCTGTTTGACTTATTTCAAGTAGTATTATCGGACCTAAATCCACTCTTTATCCTTCTACTAGCCTTATTACATTGATTTCATGGTGAAGAGATATTCCATTGTACATAAGTACCACATCTTCTTTATCCATTGTTCTCTTTCCTGGGATATTTAAGGTGTACTGAAGTTGAGGTTCTTGTAAACAGAGTAGCCCTAAACTGTGGTGTGCTTGTGTCTTGTTGATTTTTAGACTTCCCTAGATATACTCCCATGATTGGAAGTGTCCTATGCTCTGTAGCTCTGTTTTTTAGATGATTTAGGAACCACCATACACTTCTCCAGAGTGGCTCTCGGCAGTTCACACACTGCCCATCAGCGTATAAAGGCTCCCTGTTCTCCATGGCCTGTCCTGCATTTCTGGTTTTTACAATTTTTTAGGATGGCCCTTTTGACCGGTGGGAAGTGAGACTTCTTTGTTGTGCACATTTGCATTGCTTGCTTGCTTTGTTGCCCATAAAGTGCGTATGCGTTTTTTCCTGGATATAATCAGGAAAAAACGCATACGCCCTTTTGGGCCAACTGCATCATTGTCGAAATTCTGCCGCTTTTCATGTGCGTTAAAGACGAGTCCAATCTATCTCTTGAAATCTGTTTCTTGCAATTCTGTCTTGCATTCAGATCCTCTTCTTTGCCTTACCTCAACATATTTTTGGACGTTAGTTTTCATTTATAACTCTGCAGGTTTGTGAATTGCAGTGACCCTGAGCTCCATTTTTTAAGTTGCTCTTTTGTGAGCTGGCCTCAAACCCGCAGGATTGCTTCAGGCCCTATTTTGGCTCCGGCGAGGCAGGCTGAGCCTTTCTTTAATTCTTATTCTTAATGGGAAATTAGAGTGATATGTGCCCGTCCAAACCCCTACAACTCTTCTCTCATTGGATCCCCCTCTTCCCGTTCATCCTCCTCACAATTTGCAAAATGTGTGAAACAGAAGTTTAAATGTGCTGATTCTCCAAGTGGGGAGATTCTAAGTAGCGTGGCTGGAATGCTGAACAGGAGCACCAGGAGAGGATAAATGAGGTGCATTTTAGACACATCTCCCGATCACATGGTGTACAGTCCTCTGGGTTTTCCATGCATGTTTTAGCTGTAGGAAGATCCCTTGAACCTGCAGATTTGGGACCCATTGAATGGGTACCAGGTAGTATTACTTTAAAGGGTGTGCATTTCCTCACCCAACCTCACATTTCTCTTAGCGCAAACAGTTTCCAGCCTTATGTCTCATCCTGCTGTGGGTCTAGATGTGTTCAATCCATGTTGCATCACCGTCCCTGAGGAAAAGTTGTAAGAGGTTTTCTCTGTCTCTCTGTCGTTTATTTTTTTCAATTTATTACTATATTGGTTACAGCTGATTTTCAAAGCTCTGTTTCTTGCTGCTGTACATCCACTTGATTCGCGTACAGAGAGACATCAATAAATTCTTTTTCAGATTCTTACCAGTCATATATATTCTTTTCCGGTGACTTGAGTGTGCTGAGTGCAGTTCTTTTAGCTACCGTGTAGGCCTTGTTGATTATCAGTTTGGTATTTGGAATGGTATCTTTGCTAATTTCAACCTCCTGGATGATGCCTCACCCCTCCCCACCTTTCCCGTTTAGCAGCCTTATGCGTGTTTTCTACATATTTGACTATGTTTTTGTTTTGTAATTTATTTCATGTGTAGCCATTTTGGATTCCACCTTTAAGTGATATCTTATGATATGTGTCTTTTTCTTTTTGAATTCTGTCACTTAGAATGATCATACGTAACTCCTCCGGAGTTGTTACAACTGGCCATATTTCATTGATTTCCAGGCTGAATAATATTCCACTCTACCTAAGTACCACATCTCTATCCATTTTTTCCCTCCAGAGACATTTAAGTTATATCCTAGTCGAGGATCTTTTAAACAGAGAGGGGGTAAACATTGGGGTGCCTGTGTCCTCTCGATTTTTGTTTTTCCCAAGATATACGCCCATGAGTGCAAGTGCCCTATGCTCTGTAGCTCATTTTTTAGATGCTTTAGTAAACACAATACACTTCTCCAGAATGGCCGTTGGCAATATACATTTCCACTATAAGTCTCACAGGGCTCCCTCTTCTCGTTGCCCTGTCCTGCATTTCTGTTGTTTACGCTTTATGAGGATGGCTCTTCTGACTGATGCGAAGTGATATCTTTTGTAGTATTGACTTCCAGTGCCCACCTGTTTGGTTGGCTAAAAAAGTGTATGCCCTTTTCTTGAATATATACAGAAAAGAACGCATACACCCTTTTTGGCCAACTGCAATGTTGGCAATGTTCAGCTCCTTTTCTTGTGCTTAATGGCGAGTCCTTTCTACCTCCTCAAATCCCTTTCCTGCCATTCTCCCTTGCTTACAAGTCCTTTTCTCTGACTTTCCTCAAGACATTTTTCAGTGATGGATATTTTCAACTCTGCAGTTTTGTGAATTTTACTGCCCCTGAGTTCCATTGTTCAACTCGTGTTTATGGGAACTGGCCACAAAGCAGCGGGATTTCCTCAAGCCCTATACTGTTTCCATGGGCAACCCTAGCCTTTGGTCAATTCGTCTTCCTGATTGGAAATTAGAGTGACATGTGCCTGTCTGAACACCTAGGACTTGTCTCTCATTGTTCCTCATCCTTCCGCTTCATCCTCTGGACAAATTCCAAACTGTACGCAACAGGATGTTGACAGTGCTGACATCTCCAAGTGGGGAGACTGTTAGTAAAGACGCTGGAGGGGTGAACCCGAGCACCAGGAGATGAGGAGATGAGATGCCTTTTCCAAACTCTTCCCGATCAGACGGTATACCATCCTCTGGGTGTGACAGACATGTTTTAGCAGTAGGAAGAGTCCCATTCATGTAAGGAGAACACCAGGGCTTTTTCAAAATCAGTGTCTCCCCGAAACCCAAACTGGGGAAGTTTTTAAGCTACGGCTACACATATGTTCATTAAGGGCCTTGGGAAGTAGGCAGAGTCCAAACTTTAGATGATTGAAGTCTTCAGGGTCAGAAGCACTCACCACCAGCTTCCCTTAGGCTACACTTTAACTGTCATTGATAGATGATGTCAATAAAAATATCTATTCTTTTTCAGATTATTTCCCCTTATAGGTTATTGCAAAATGTTGAGTGTAGTTCCCTGTGCTATACAGTAGTTCCTTGTTGATGATCTATTTTATACATAGCAGTGTGTATGTGTTCATTCCAAACTGTTAATTTATCCCTCCTCCCACCTTTCCCCTTTGGTAATAATAAATTATAAGATTTTATACTTCTCAGAAATGGGGGAGCTGAAAGAGAGGTATCATTTTCAATGGAAAAGCATTTAAAACAAGATTGAAGGTTTAACCAAGATTATTAGCTGTACATCCTTGGAAAGAAATCACTTCGTTTCTCTAATATTGACCTGACAAATAAGACAAACCTTTTCACTGAACTTGCTTATAAAAAGTGATGGAAATATCAAATGGAAGTGTTAAAAACATCTTATTTTACCCGAGCCTTATACACTGTTCTATGTTAACTACAGTTTGGCTCACACATCTGTTCATTGAGGTTACAATAGTCTCAATTTCTGTTACTGATCCTCCAGAGTGGACCCCAACAAGTGTCCCCCTGCCCAGTGTCATTGGGGCCAACAGATCGAGACTGAGTTTGGTTCACAAGCAAAGGAAACTTTATATTTTGATCAGAGAATGGAGAGGTGAGAGCATGCACTACCCCGTGGGCTGTGGGCTGGGCTGCTGTGTAGAGATCCTGTCAGAGTCAGTGGGAGGGAGGGAGGCGGCGGAGCTCTCGAGGGCCGGGTTGGCTGTAGCTCAGGCTCTATATCGTGGAGTCTGCACTGGGCCCCAGGAGCTGAGGTGTCGACCCAGCCATTCTGCACTAGGAAATCTGGTCTGAAGTGCCGGGTGTGGAACCTCTGCATGCGGGACCCTAGGAGCACGTGAAATTAGACAAAGCACAAAGGATAAAAAAGGTTAGACTTGACTTTATTGCCCAGATTCTATTTTTATCTCCCAGGGATTTTTAATGGGCTTTGCTGGGGACAAACCCCTCCTCTGCCTTTTGTCCCGTTCCTCATTCTTGGAGTGCTGAGGGTGCAGACCCTTCTTCTGTAACTGCTGAGTGCTGAGTTGGGAGCCCTCATACCCTGGGGCGAGGGTCAGAGCTTCTCCCCAGCAGCCTCCCGGTGACGTTGATTGTCCCCAGGACCCCTGCCTCCCTGCTCGTCCACCTGAGCACCAGCATTGGAAGTGTTATAGATTCTAATGACCTTTAAGGGTCCAGGAAAGAGATGTGCAGAGACGCTGTGGGGGCCGGTTTCACCCCGCCCCACATTTGTTCGGCCACCTTAGGCTGACCGTCTCTGCCAGCCTAGATGCTCTGACCAGTAGTCTGCGCTTTCTTCAGTTAGGCCCCTGAATTAACGTACAAACAGCACCAGGTGTCAGAGCCCTGCCCGCTCAACTCCCAGACAGTCCAGGGTCAGTGGTGATCAAGGACCATGATGGCTACTGAGTCAACAGCCTTTTGAAGTAAACAGGAGTCCAGCCGGTCTTATTGGCCACCATCATCACGGTGTCTGTAGGCTTTTCTATGGTGACAGTGTGGTATACTGTTCCCCCGCCAAGATTATTAGCTCCCCTCTGGGTGCAGTAAGTCCTGCAAGCAGTAGTCTACTCTTTTGGGACACACTCTTGTTGTTTTATGAGAGAAACTCCAGGTCAAGTGATGTTCACACGAGTCGTCATGGTGCCCTGTTGCCCCCGGTTATCTCTCTGGATGTTGGAGTTGGAGGGCCTCCTCACTCGAGGTCGGTGTGCCCACGGAGCGAACCCTGCAACTTCAGGGCATGGTTGGTGGTTAGGATCACCACGTGGGGTCCTTTTCCCTTAGGAGGGAGGTGGCCATTTGGGCTGCTGATTTCCAGGTTTTTAGATACCGCCAGTATCTTGGCCAGATGTGGCAGTGGGCCAAGCCCCTTAGTGACCGTAGTTTATCCTACCTGGATGGCATTCTTGCATTGTTCCATTTCAAGTGGTCCCAGTTTTTGCACTAATTCTCCAATGGCGATTCACCTTTCACCGGGAATGTAAAGGTCAAAGGGTTTAGCTAAATTAGGGAGTTCCAGGGCAAGGGTCTGAATTGACTGCTCTTTCCATTCTTGAAAGGCCACTTCTGGATTCTATTCAAAAGGATCATCATCTTTTCCTTTCAGTGTTTCATATAGAGGCCCAGCTAGTAGACTGTAGCTAGGGATCCAGAAGCAGCAAACCCTGGCCTCCCCAGGAACCCCTAAGCTGTCTTCTAGTTTTAGAAAGGGGTAAGGCTGAAAATGGTTTCTTCCCTTTCCTGGGATGGGCTTCTCTGACCTTCTGTGAGAATGAAGCCCAGGCAGGTCACCGCAGTCTGTGATATTTGAGCTTTTTCTTGGACAACTTCTATCCTTTATTGGCTTGGTAGTTCAGAGGCCTCCTTAGTAGGGCTGGTGATCAGAATGTCGTCTGCATATTGAAGGAGGGTTTCCTTTTCCAGAGGTAGAACTTTTAGGTCTTTAGCTAAGCTTTCCCCAAAGATGGTGTGGGAATTTTTGCACCCTTGGGGCCAGACGGCCCGGAAGTATTGTTTTAGTTGTATGTTGAGTCCTGCCACTCACAAGCCAAAATTTCTTGTGACTCTGGGACTAATGGAATACAAAAGAAGGCATCATTGAAGACTAATACAGAATACCATGTCCTGGTGGTTGGTAGAATGACCAGCAGGGTGTAGGAATTAGGAGCAACTGGAGGTATATCCTCGGTGGCTTCACTGACTGTCCTGACATCCTTTACCAGGTCCCCAGCAGCCCATGGGGCTCTCGTGGTCAGACCAATCCCAGAATATGGAGCTCACCTGGGCAGGTACCCCACCCCCACCCCAGCCCACGGGGCTCTCGTGGTCAGGCCCCTCCCAGGATACAGAGCTACCCTTGCAGGTACCGTGGCAGGGCTGGGCACACAGGAACCGTGCACATAGCCCTCATTGCAGAGCACCCCCAGCTCACCTGTCGCTCAGAGCTGACACAGAGCACCTCAGAGCAGGACTTGAACTAACAAACAGCAGCTGCGACAGGTCTGTGACCCTGGGCATCACTCCGTGAGGCCTCCCTCCACCTGGTCTTCCAGAGACTTCCACTGCACCCGGGGCACCAGGCCTCTGTCTCCAACCACCACCCACCCCTCCTCTCCCTGACTCCTGGGTTCCTCTCATTAGGAGAGGGTTTTCTTGAAGTTGTCTCCCACTCATGGGCCAGATAAAATGATTAGAAAACAAGCCAAAGCTGCAGCCCCTTGTCTATCCTGACTCTCAGGAGCCCACACCTGTTCCTTGGACCTGGCCGGTTCAGCAAGTTCCATTTTCTGCAACTGTGAGCCCCTGAGGGGTGATGATTGGCTGACCTGGGCAGCCTTACCGTGCCGGCCAGCCCTCCCCAGGTGTGCCTGGGTTGAGATCAATATAAATACCACTCCAGGCAGCAAGAGCCCCTGCAGCCGTGCCTGACGCCATTTTCTCTGCCCTGTCAGCAGTCTCGGGGCTGGGCTGGTGGGAGGGAGTGAGAGGCCACGGCTTTGTGGGTGGCCCAGTGTGAGTGGGGCTCTGCTGGACTTTCTGCAGCAGTTGCCAGGCTGCCACCTGCTAAAGAAGAGGATGTGTCACCCATACCTGCTGCTGGAATTTCTCCCTGGGCAGAGGTGAGGAAGGAAAAAAGCAGTGGGGGCAGGGACAGGACGGGTATCTCAGGCAGGGAAATGGAAATCTTCCAGAAGAGCACCCAGGGCCAGGACCATCCTGGCTGGCCTGCAGGCACCAAGTCGGCCGGCATGCTGTCACTCGTGTGGCTCTATGGCCCTTCCTCTAGGCTTTCAAGTCCTTGTATATATTCAGGTGTTTTACCTGGGACGGGTGGGAATAGTTCAGCAGCAACTGGCCTGGGGCTCAGCTCACGTTTACTCACAGATGCCTCGGCACGGTGCCCCAGCTTTGCAATGAGGACGCTTGTTGCGTGGGGGCTGCTGGCTGAATGGGAGACGATTCCCCACCACTGACCAACTTCAGAATTGTTTACAACTGGAGCAAGTGCCCTGATACGGTTTTCCTCTGTGTAACTGGTGGGTTCTGTGTTTTTTTTCTCTTTTTCGTTTTTGGTTCAAGGTAGATTTTATTCCTCTTTTTTGTATTTACAGATATAAGCATGGAAATAATTTATTCATATAAATACATGTATGTGCAGGGAATAATTGTTTTTTCTGTTTTATTTTTTAAATTTTATTTCTTTTTAATTTTGAATTTTATTTTATATTTTTATACAGCAGGTTCTTATTGGTTATCTATTTTATACATATAAATGTATACATGCCAATCCCAGTCTCTCAACTCCTCCCACCACCACCCCCCCAACAGCTTTCCCCCCTTGTTGTCCATACGTTTGTTGTCTACATCTGTTGCTCTATTTATGCCTTGCAAAATGGTTAATCTGTACAGTTTTTCTAGGTTCCACATATATGCATGAATATACAAGATTTGTTTTTCTCTTTCTGACTTACTTCACTCTGTATGACAGTCTCTAGATCCATCGACGTCTCTACAAATGACCCAATTTCATTCCTTTTCATGGCTTAGTAATATTCCATTTTATATATGTACCACAGCTTTATGCATTCGTCTGTCTGTGGGCATTTAGGTTGCTTCCATTACCTCGATATTGTAAATAGTGATGCAATGAACATTGCGGTGAATGACTCTTTTTGATTTATGGTTTTGTCTGGGTATATGTCCAGTACTGGGATTGCTGTATCATATGGTAATTCTATTGTTAGTTTCTTAAGAAATTCCATATTGTTCTCCATAATGACTGTATCAATTTATATTCCCAACAATAGTGGAAGAGGGTTCCTTTTCTCCACACCCTTTCCAGCATTTTTTGTTTGTAGATTTTCAATGATGCCTATTCTACCAGGTGTGAGGTGATACCTCATTGTTGAATCCATTTCGTTGAGCAAGGGGTAGCTCTGGTCTATTACATATTTGGCTTATGGAACGGTATCTGTGCTAATTTCAAACTCTGCTTTTATGCAGCACCCCAACTCACCTTCCCCCTTACGCAGGCATAAGTTGGTTTTCTAAACTTGAGACCCTGTTCTGTTTTGTAATTCAGTTCATGTGTAGCCAAGTTCACATTCCGTGTATTAGTGATACC